>NC_045961.1:97313487-97613487 GCF_010909765.2 Amblyraja radiata
TGAGACTGCGCCGCAGACAACTAATGGCTAATTACTGGCTAATCTTTAAGGGTCATGGAGAGAACCACCCAACAAAACAGGTAGTACAGGAGTGCTGGGAGAGAGGGGTGGCTCAGTCTGGAAGCTTCGGCTGGGTTGGAGGAGGTGTGGCAAGGGACATGGAAGTAGAGGACAAAGAGTTCTGCCCTGCAGTATTGTGGCCATCTGTCCCAATATGGTTACTGAACATCCCAAAAGTTGATCTGGAGATATGGGAGGCAAAAAGGAGGGGAAAAAAATTCGGACCTAAAAACAGAACACCATAACCATATATATAATAGATACAGGGAACACCTCTTAATTTTCACAGATGGATCAAAGGCCCCAGAAGCTGAAACAACAGGGGCAGCTGCGGTAGCGCAAGGGATGAATGTTGAGATTTGCAAAAGAACAAATAACTATTTGGCAGTGTATACAGTGGAACTGTACGCTATTTTGATGGCAGTTCGGTGGATAGAACAGGTGCAACCATGCAAAGTATTAATATGTAGCGACTCATTGTCTGCAATCCAGAGTATTGGGTCTGGTGCATCCCATAGGCGGCCTGACCTAGTGTATGACATTCTACTACTATTAAGCCAAGTAACAAGGAAGGGCAGTGACGTGACTTTGTTGTGGGTCCCAGCACACATTGGTGTGCTAGGAAATGAAAAAGTGGATAAATTAGCAAAAGAGGCCGTTAAAAAAGAGAACAGAGAGGTAAACCTACAATTATCCAAATCTGAAGGAAAACACATGGTGTGGAAGAAAATAAATCAGGAATGGCAACAATACTGGGAACAGGAGACAAAGGGGAGACACCTCTATTCGCTACAAAATAGAGTGGGCATTACAGCAAGAAGGGGGGGGGGGGGGGGGGGGGGGAACAGGAGAGAACAGGTAGTATTAGCAAGATTGAGGATAGGACACACTCACCTGAACAGCACATTACAAATGTTGGGAAAACACCCTACTGGGCTGTGTGAGGAATGCCATCAGCCGGAAACAGTTCAGCATGCTCTAGTTGCATGTAGAAGATATGAAACAGAAAGAAGAGTTTTGATCAGTGAAATGAAGAAAATTGGAATGACAGATATATCAGAAAAGAACATTCTAGAGTATGGAGGGGAAGGAAAAGGAGTAAAGGTGTTGTTTAATTTCTTGAGGGCCTCTGGCCTTATAAAAAGGATATAATGTAAAGACATGAGGACTGTGGAGTGAAGCCAGAAGGTGGCAGCAATGCAACATTGTGGATGCCGGCTGCCGTAAAACTCCAAAGCAGAAGCAGAAGAAGAAGAAGAAGAAAAAGAAAAAGAAGAAGAAGCAGAAGGAGAAGGAGAAGGAGGAGAAGGAGAAGGAGACCTGCTGAGTTATTCCAGCATTTTGAGTCTACTTCCCTTGTTCCTTCAGTTCTTCCTGCCACCGCTCAGCCCATTCAATCCCGTTATTTCTCCCACATCCCGGCTCATCCCGACACTCTGCCTCTCCAGTCAACTCCACCAGACATTCATGATTCACCAGGATGGGTTTTCAACAGAGATTGCCAAGTGCCTATCGCACTGGAAGAACCTGTCCAATGTATCCTTCATCCTTTTACCAGGTATATCCAACACTAATCTGCTAATATCATACAGATGATGAATTAAACCTAACTTCCTTGTTGCGGGCATCAGTTCTCTTTTGAGCAATGTCGTGCGTGCTCCCTATGTTGGTGACACCAAACACAGACCTGCCGACTGATTTGCAGATCACCAATGGCCACTCTATCAGCAAGTTGCCAATTGCGTGTCATTTCAATTCCCCTTCCCATTCCCACAATGACCCGTTCATCCTCGACCGCGGCACAGTGGCGCAGCGGTAGAGTTGCCACCTTCCAGCGCCAGGGACCCGGACCTTCCAACCTGACGAAGGGTGCTGTCGGTGCAGAGTTTGTACCTTCTCCCTGTGACCACGTGGGTTTCCTCCGGGTGCTCCGGTTTCCTCCCACATTCTAAAACCCCTGTCCCACGGTACGAGTTCATTCCAAGAGTTCTCCCGAGTTTGCCCCGATTCGAACTCGGTGATGGCCACTCGTCGGTACTCGGGGCTCTCGTGGACATTTTTCAACGTGTTGAAAAATCTTCACGAGTCTTCCCGTGCTTACCTGCCGTTAGCGAGTCTTCCCGAGCACCTGCCGTTAGCGTTACGAGCCGCTAAGAGACGTCCCCGAGCTCCGACGTACCCGCTACGTTCATTCTCCGTGCTTACCACGAGTTTGAGTTTTTTTAAACTCGTGAGAGCTCTTGGAATGAACTCGTACCGTGGGGCAGGGCTATGACTGAAGATGCTAAACAGGTTTGTAGGTCAATTGGGTTCTGGAAATTATCCCCAGTGTGTAAGGTAGAACCGGTCACTGGGGTCATTGCTGGTCGGTGTGTGGACTCAGTGGGACAAAGAGCCTGTGCCCACGGTGTATCACTAAACTAAACTCTTCCCTTCCCGTTGCTTTTCCCCTTCACTTCACCACTGAGATTTGTATCGCTAACTTACACTGCCAGATATTTATTTTCCTTTCACCGTTGGTCATTTCTCCCTTTCATTGTCGAGGTTTATTTTTCACTGCTTCTGCCAGTCTTTCATTCTGTTCGGACCACATTATTAATCAATTTCCAGTTTCGTCCACTGCACGACTCGTACCTGTAACCGAGGAAGGTGTTTATTTCAGGAAAAAGACTCCAGACGGTGAAGCTGCCCGTCAGTAAAACAACATCTTGCTGTTTCGGAGGAAAGGATTACTCTGACCTTTATGTGACCTCGGCCAGCAAACGAATGGACCGAGAGTCGCTTCAGAGGGAGCCACTGGCGGGTGGGATTTTTAAGGTGCGTTGAATTGTCTTTCTGTCTCCCGTTAGCAATGGGGTTGTGTTTTAATCAGGTGTCTCCCCACGTTCTCGCTCCTTCTACTAATCTCTAACGTATCCTGGGATAAATGCAGAGGGTGCCTGTTACATATGGAGTCAAAAGAGAGTGAGTGACATATCATATGCAAGGAAATGGGAACAATGAAATTCTTACTTACAGCAGCAATAACCGGATTGTAACCACAAACCTGGGCTGGGGCAGAACATTCAACAGTCCATTTGGCTGCACAAATGGCACAGTCAATAGCTCAAGAACACAAGGGAACAGGGGCAGGACTAAGCTGCGTGCCCCCCTGAATCCTGCACCGTCTTTCAGTGTGGTCATGACCGGTCAACCCCTCCCCCCCCCCTGTGCCCGTTCCCCAGGCAGGGGCCCTCGATTCAACTGATTGATGAATTGATGCTTCGTTATCACATGTGACATGCCACAGGGACACTCTTTGTTTTGCACACTACAATTACAATTACAATTCAATTACAATTCAATTTATTGTCATTTGGACCCCTTGAGGTCCAAACGAAATGTCGTTTCTGCAGCCATACATTACAAACAAATAGACCCAAGACACAACATAATTTACATAAACATCCATCACATTGCTGTGATGGAAGGCCAAAAAAACTTATCTCTCCACTGCCCTCTCCCCCCCGATGTCAGAGTCAAAGTCAAAGCCCCCGGCGGGCGATGGCGATTGTCCCGCGGCCATTAAAGCCACGCCGGGTGATGCAAGGTCGCACACCGGGTTCTTGATGTTAGAGCCCCCGGCGTGCGCTCGCAGAGTCCCGCGGCCATTCCAAGCCGCGCGGGGCGGTGCTGTAAGGCCCCGCTCCAGGAGCTCTTCAACCCCGCAACTCGGGCGGGAGAAGTCGGTGAGCCGCGCCGCCCACCGCACACTATACACAAAGTATGCAAAGAGTCGCCACGTAGAGGGCGCCAACTAAGTTACAGAGTGGGCCCCAATAGTCCCTCTTTGTTCTCTTGGCGCTACCCCCCCCCCCCCCCCCCCCCCCCCCAGACGCCGGGCACCTCCTTGTTTTCTCTGCGGAGTGTCCTCCATCTTTCAAAAAAGGTATCGTTCCTCTTTAAATCATCTGACGATCTAACCTCCAAGATTTAAAAAAAAAAACCCTTTCCTTTCAGATCTCCTTTAAAACTCCTTCACCTTAAACCCATGCCCTCTCGTTACCACTGGAAACGCATCTCTATCGGGTGAAGAGACCGGCGGGTGCCCGGAATGCGCTGGCAGGGGTGGTAATAGGATCGGCCACGATCATATTGAATGGCGGTGCAGGCTCGAAGGGCCGAATGGCCTACTCCTGCACCTATTTTCTATGTTTCTATGTTTCTATGTTCTATTTCCACCATTGTGACGTGAGCTCGAGCTGACTAAAGTCCGCGTGGATTTGGAAGATTTGCGAGCAGAAGGTTAACGGTTTTACTGGCAGATATTTTGTGGATGTAAACAGGAAGTTACAAAGTGAATGAGCACCATTTTATTTTTGTCTCCTAGGTTACAGGACTGGGGTGTGAAGGGGCTGCCGCCACATTCATTCATGGGATAGAATCTTTTCTAACCGCTTCGCTGCCAATGGAGAAGAGACTCAATAACATAGCTGTATGAATAAACAGAACCACAATCAGACCCACCTGCCTGGAGACACATCTAACCATTTTCTCTGCAATGTGTGCGAATGTAAACTGTAACAGTCGTGCCGGTTCACTGTGTGAAAATGCTCCCAACAAAGTTATTTCTGCCTAAGGAGAGTCCATGTGAGCTTTCATTCATAGAAACATGGACATAGAAACATAGAAAATAGGTGCAGGAGTAGGCCATTCGGCCCTTCGAGCCTGCACCGCCATTCGATATGATCGTGGCTGATCATCCAACTCGGTATCCCGTACCTGCCTTCTCTCCATACCCCCCGATCACTTTAGCCACAAGGGCCACATCTAACTCCCTCTTAAATATAGCCAATGAACTGGCCTCAACTACCTTCTGCGGCAGAGAATTCCAGAGATTCACCACTCTCTGTGTGAAAAATGTTTTCCTCATCTCGGTCCTAAAAGATTTTCCCCTTATTCTTAAACTGTGACCCCTTGTTCTGGACTTCCCCAACATCGGGAACAATCTTCCTGCATCTAACCTGTCCAACCCCTTAAGAATTGTGTACGTTTCTATAAGATCCCCCCTCAATCTTCTAAATTCTAGCGAGTACAAGCCGAGTCTATCCAGTCTTTCCTCGTATGAAAGTCCTGCCATCCCAGGAATCAGTCTGGTGAACCTTCTCTGTACTCCCTCTATGGCAAGAATGTCTTTCCTCTGATTAGGAGACCAAAACTGTACGCAATACTCCAGGTGTGGTCTCACCGAGACCCTGCGCAACTACTAATTCTTGATTAGTAAGGGTGTCTGGGGATATGGGGAGAAGGCAGGAGAATGTGGTTGTGAGGGGGAAATGTAGATCGGCCATAATTGTACAGACTTGATGGGCCAAACGCCCTAATTCTGCTCTTAGAATATATGTACGTACAATTATTTTCTCTCATGTCTGAAATGTCACATCTCGAAGATATGAGATTCGTCCTATCAGGCAAATCAGACCAATTCTTAAAGATTTGGCCTCCCTTTATCGACTTATTACAAGCATGTGGACCAACACAACCTTAGAAATTAACTATTTCAGAGCCGGGTGAGGGGTGTGTAAAGATACGAAGCAGGTACAGTATATCCCTTTTAACTTTTCTTATTTTTCTCTTCTCTATTCTATAAAAAAGAAAGAAAAAAAAAAAAAAATATATATATATATATATATTTTCTCCCTCGAGCCACTTCCAAAGGCAGATACTGTTCCTGAGAGTCATACAATCATGGAGTGATATCGCACAGAAACAGGCCCTTCGGCCCAGCTTGCTCATGCCGACCAAGGTGGCCCCATCTACACTGGTCGCATCTGCCCATGTTTGGCCCGTATCCCTCGAAGCCTTTTCTATCCATGTACCTGTCCAAGTGTCTTTTAAATGTTGTTGTAGTTTCTGCCTCAACTACCCCCACCTGGCAGCTCATTCCATATGACCACCACCGTATGTGTAAAAAAGTTACCTCTCAGATTCCCATTAAATCTTTCCCCTCTCACCTTAAACCCGTGTCCTCTGGTCCTTGAGTCCCCTACTCTGAGAAAAAGAATCTGTGCTTCGACCCTATCTTTCCCTCATGATCTTATCCACCTCTACAAGATCACCTCTCATCCTCCTATGCTCCAAATAATACATTTTCAGTCTGCACAGCCTCTCCCTGAAGCTCAGGCCCGCAGGTCCTGGCAACGTCTTGTAAATCTTCTCAGCGCTCTCTCCGGCTTAACAACATCTTTTGTGGGATCACACTTTTGTCCTTCCATCTCTGGCTTTTACCCAACCGTCTACATGTACAAACAACACAGAACCGGCGACTTTGCCTGCCAAGATGTCCTGTCTAAGCTTGTCCCGTGTACCTGCATTCGGCCCACGTCCCCCTAAACCTGTCCGCGTCCCTGTTCGAGTGTCTCTAACGTACTGTTATAGCACTTGCCCAAACTACCTCCATGGGCAGGTAGACACAGAATGCTGGAGTAACTCAGCGGGACGGGCAGCATCTCTGGAGAGAAGGAATGGGTGACGTTTAAGGAATGGGTGACGTTTCGGTTCTTTCCTGCCCATTACCTCCTTCGGCAGCTTGTTCCATAGACTCGCCACCCTGCGAGTCATCTTAGGAGGGATGTGGATGCGGTGACATATAGAATTGACATGTTAAAATATCTTTTAACGTTGAATATGTTTAGTTGGATGTTATATATACTCTTCCAAGCCCAGCAGAGGTGACAGACAGTGTTGTGGAGGGGCCGGTGTGTGTGTGTCCCTGTGTTGACCTTTTGCTATCTTGGTCGATCTCTCATTTCCCTGTGTCGGCAGAAATGTGCAACTCTGCCGGCTGGAAGAAAAACAATGAAACCTCCCAGAAGATGAAACTCAACATTCGCTGCTTTTGTACCTTAAGATATAACTCTCCCACCCGGAGACCCTCTGTCTGCCTGGGTGTGTTACTCCTAACGCACGAGAGGTCTTCTCCATTGGACTTTGGGAGGATCGATGTCGGGAATGGGGGTAGGGAGGAGGGGGGTGTCTGTGTTCAGACAACTTCAGAAGAGAAAAGATTTGAGCTAACTTTTCCTGTTATGTTCCTGCATAAAGCAACATTTAAATGTCCAACACTTTTTCTTTACAAGCTCGAAAAGGAGTGAGAAGAAGAATAACTTATTTAATCTCACCCCTTCTCCCTAAACCCTTCTTCCATATTTAATAATTAATTAATTAATCATAATAATACCCCAGACAATGTTTAGAGATGCATACAGACACACACACATATATATATATATATATACATACAACTGATATACACATACAAGTAATATGTATGAAGTAACCAAAAAACATCAATAAATAATAAATAAAATAATAAATAAATAAATAAACATTAACCCCTGTTTGTCAACCATCCCCTTCATTCCTGTACCTTGTGAAAAAAAGTTGTTTGTATGTCATTTTGAACTGGTTCGTGTTTGGACGTTGCTTTAACTCCACATTCAAACTGTTCCACAATCCTACTCCACAGACCGAAATACAAAACGTTTTTCTGGTCGTGCGGACTCTTTGTGCCTTAAAATTAAATATTCTTCTTTTAACGTATCAAATCTATATTTGTCCTCATCTCCTTCCTAAATGAATGTTCTTTAATTCTCGGGTCTTTAGTCCCGGGCGCTCTCACTAGTGGAAACAAATGAAACACAAACTCTCTCTAAAGCCTAGTTTTCATCTTCTGGGGAATTTTATGCATCATTTTGATCGAGGACGCGATAAAGCCACCGTCTCAATGAACACGGTCGTACAGCACGGAAACTGGCCCTTCGGCCCAACTCGCCCACCCTGACCTACACTCGTCCCACCTTCCTTGACATGGCCCTCCGAACCTTTCCTATCCATGCAGCTGTCCAAATGCGTCTTGATCATTGTTGACATTACCTGCCTCAACCGCCGCCTCCTCTGTGGCAGAGCATTCCACCCTTTGTGTTAAAACGTTACTCCTCGGGTTCCTATTAAATCGTTCCTCCCCCACCTCCTTAAACCCAAGTGCTCTGACTCTCGATTGTGTAATTGTGTAATATGTGAAAATGATGATTCAGTTTCACTACTGATGCAGCGTTACGCAGCTGACTAGGGTAAAGACTCCCTAAGTTTCCTGCTAGGCCCCAGTGGGTAAATATCATCTGTTTCCCCAGTCACGGTTGCTGCCCGATCACCTGAGTCTTTCCCCAGCACCTTCTGTTTTGGTTTTAGATTTCCACTGTCTGCAGCTTTTGGTTTCGTCTTAAAGGCGACCCGATTCATTATTTTATAGAACAATTCAGCTTTGTTCAATAGTTCAGTGGGCTGGGGCGCTACAGACCCGCGCGGGAAGGTAGACGTTCCCGCCTCCCCACGAGTCTCGGGCAGATGGGGCTCGTCAGCCTGGGAAGGCAGTCCGTCTAGGAGGGGGAAGACTCTGATTTAAAACCTCCGCTGCCTCGTGGCCGTATCCAGTCGTGGAAAAGGCTCCAGGAGCGAACCTCAAGACAATCCGGAGCCCCCTAAGGCAGTTGGTCGTTGTCTACAACCTCGCTCCGGCAGCTCCTGCGACGGCGCTGGTGCCAAACTGTAACGGCCCCGCTGTTCCTTTGGATCGATCGGCGACGTGGAGAGGGGGGGGGGGGGGGGGACGTGCTGCACGGGCCGCAGCCTGTCCTCCATATGACATCGCCCAGGCTCGCATCCATCCGACCAGGACGCATCACCCGTGGTCAGTCACGACCGGGAGGGGCCTACTCTTTATTGTCACCTACGCACAGAACAATGAAATTCTTTGGCACAATCCACAAACGCACGGTCGCCGTATTGTGGCGCCGTTTGCAAAGAAAAAGTACAAAGTCCAAAGTCCACGTGTTGGAAGTGCTGGAGCGCTCCCGATCCAGGTCAGTCCCCAGGCTCCTCCCGCCTAGATTACTGCAACTCTCTTTACACTGGCAACAGCCAATCTTCCCTGTCCCGCCTGCAACTGGTCCAAAACGCCGCAGCGAGACTCCTGACGGGCACCCGAAAAAGGGACCGCATCACCCCGACCCTGGCCTCTCTCCACTGGCTCCCTGTGCGGTTCCGTCTACATTTCAAGACCCTCCTCTATGTCTACAAAGCCCTCAATGACCTCCAGGTCCCTCAGATCGGCCGACTTGGGGCTGCTGAATATTGCGGTTGCAGCTCCTAGACTGTGGAACAGCATCCCCCTTCCCATCAGAACTGCCCCCTCCATCCACTCCTTTAAGTCAAGACTAAAATCTTATCTATACTCCCAAGCCTTTCCTGGTGTCCACTGAGCGAGGGCTACATGTATATATGTATGTAGTTTGTTTGTTTATACTGTTCTTATAACAAATGTAAGGCACTTTGGCCAACGAGAGTTGTTTTTTAAATGTGCTATATAAATAAATGTGACTTGACTTGACTTGACTTGACTTGGCAGGCAACGGCAGGCAGTGTCTGTCACTTCCACCTCCTCCAACCTCATCTACTGTATCCCCTGTTCCAGATGTGGACTCCTTTATATCAGCGAGACCGAGCGCAGGCTCGGCGATCGTTTCGTCGAACACCTCCTCCGCTCAGACCGCCTGAACCCACCCGATCTCCCGGTTGCTAAACACTTTAACTCCCCCTCCCATTCTCACGCTGATCTTTCTGTCCTGGGCCTCCTCCATTGTCAGAGTGAAGCCCAGTGCAAATTGGAGGAACCGGGCACCTCATATTTCGCTTGGGTAGCTCACACCCCAGCTGTATAAACATTGACTTCTCTAACTTTAAGTAACCCTCGCTTTCTCTCTCTCTCTCTCCATCCCTCTCTCCCCTTCCCAGTTCTCCGACCATTCTGACTGCTCCTGATGACATTTTATTCCTGTCGGCTTTGTTGTTGCCGTCTCCTCGCTGACTATAAATCTATTCTACATTGTCCTTGATCTCCGTCACCTTTGATGTCTCCTTCTCACACCCCGAACTTCCTTATCTCCACCCCTCCCCCTCCCCCCCCGACTCTCAGTCTGAAGAAGGGTGTCGATTTAATCTATCTTGAAAACAGAAGGGTCTCAGCCCGAAACGTCACCCATTCCTTCCATCCAGAGATGCTGCCAGAGAGAGAGAGAGAGGGTGAGTGAGGGGGAGAGAGAGGTGGTGCTGAGAGAGAGGTGGGGAGAGAGAGAGGGGGGGAGAGAGAGAGGGGGGGAGAGAGAGAGAGGGGGGGGAGCGAGAGAGGGGAGGAGAGAGAGGGGCGGAGGAGAGACGAGAGGGGGGAGAGAGAGAGGGGGAGAGGGAGGGGGGAGAGAGATAGAGGGGGGGAGAGAGGAGAGAGGGGGGGGCGACGAGAGAGCGAGAGTAGAGAGGGGGGGAGGGACAGAGTGAGGGGGGGGGGGGGGGAGAGTGAGTTCTAGAGTGATCTTGAGGAGGGGGATGAGGAGGAGAGGGAAGGGAGATGAGGGGGGGGGATGGGGGAGAGAGAGGAGAAGAGAGAGAGGAGAGAGATAGAGGGTGAGAGAGAGAGAGAGAGAGAGAGGGGGGGAGAGAGAGCGAAGGGGGGCGCGAGAGAGAGAGAGAGGGGGGGCGAGAGAGACGGGGGGGTAGGGAGGGGAAGGGGGGTGATCATGGTAGATCATCCACTCGGAATCCAACGTCCCACCTGCTTTCTCCATACCCCCTGATCCCTTTAGCCACAAGGGCCACATCTAACTCCCTCTTAAATATAGCCAATGAACTGTGGCCCCAACTACCTTCTGTGGCAGAGAATTCCACGGATTCACCACTCTCTGTGTGAAAAATGTTTTCCTCATCTCGGTCCTAAAAGATTTCCCCCTTATCCTTAAACTGTGACCCCTTGTTCTGGACTTCCCCAACATCGGGAACAATCTTCCTGCATCTAGCCTGTCCAACCCCTTAAGAATTTTGTAGGTTTCTATAAGATCCCCCTTCAATCTTCTAAATTCTAGCGAGTACAAACCGAGTCTATCCAGTCGTTCTTCGTATGAAAGTCCTGACATCCCAGGAATCAGTCTGGTGAACCTTCTCCGTACTCCCTCTATGGCAAGAATGTCTTTTCCTCAGATTAGGAGACCAAAACTGTACGCAATACTCCAGGTGTGGCCTCACCAAGACCCTGTGCAACTGCAGTAGAACCTCCCTGCTCCTATACTCAAATCCTTTTGCTATGAATGCTAACATACCATTCGCCTTCTTCACTGCCTGCTGCACCTGCATGCCTACTTTTAGTGACTGGTTTACCATGACCCCCAGGTCTCGTTGCATCTCCCCCTTTCCTAATCGGCCACCATTCAGATAATAATCTACTTTCCTGTTTTTGCCACCAAAGTGGATAACCTCACGTTTATCCACATTGTACTGGGGAGACTTTAAACTAGAACGGTTGGGGCGAGGGACTCAAATAGAGAAAGCTAGTAGACGGAATGGGAGGCAGGAAGCAGAAAAGGGAAGCACTGGGACACAAGAGGAGAAAGAAAAAAAAGGAAATAAACAGAGAATAAGAGGCGGGGGGGGGGGGGGGTTTCTTAAATGCGCATATTTTAATGCTAGGAGCACCGTAAGAAAGGTGGATGAGCTTAGAGTCTGGATTGACACCTGGAAGTATGATGTTGTGGCGATCAGTGAAACGTGGTTGCGGGAGGGCTTTGATTGGAAACTAAATATTCCAGGATTTCGTCGCTTCAGGTGTGATAGAATTGGAGGGGCAAGAGGTGGAGGTGTTGCATTGCTAGTCAGGGAAGATATTCCAGCAGTGCTTTGGCAGGATAGATTGGAGGGCTCGTCTAGGGAGGCTATTTGGGTGGAACTGAGAAGTGGGAAAGGTGTAGCAACACTTATAGGGGTGTATTATAGACCGCCAAATGGGGATCGAGAATTGGAAGAGCAAATATGCAAGGAGATAGCAGATATTAGTAGGTAAGCACAAGGTAGTGATTGCGGGAGATTTCAACTTTCCACACATAGACTGGGAAACACATTCTGTAAATGGGCTGGATGGCTTGGAGTTTGTAAAATGTGTGCAGGATAGTTTTTTGCAGCAATACATAGAGGTACCTACTAGAGGAGGGGCAGTGCTGGACCTCCTGTTAGGAAACGAGACGGGACAGGTGGCGGAGGTGTGCGTTGGGGAGCACTTCGTGTCCAGTGATCGCAATACCATTAGTTTCAATATAATTATGGAGAGGGTCAGAACTGGACCTAGGGTTGAGATTTTTGATTGGAGAAAGGCTAACTTTGATGAGATGCGAGATGATTTAAAAGGAGTGAACTGGGACGTTGTGTTTTATGGGAAGGATGTAGAAGAGAAATGGAGGACATTTAAAGGGGAAATTTTAAGAGTACAGAATCTTTATGTTCCTGTTCAGTTGAAGGGAAACAGTAAAAATTGGAAAGAGCCCTGGTTTTCGAGGGAAATTGGACATCTTGTTGGGAAAAAGAGGGAGATCTCCAATAATTATAGGCGGCATGAAGCAAACGAGGTGCTCAAGGAGTGTAAGGAATGTAAAAAGAATCTTAAGAAAGACATTAGGAAAGCTAAAAGAAGATACGAGGTTGCTTTGGCAAGTAAGGTGAAAGTAAATCCAAAGGGTTCCCACAGCTATATTAATAGCGAAAGGATAACGAGGGATAAAATTGGTCCATTGGAGAGACGGAGCGGA
The DNA here is from genome assembly GCF_010909765.2 of Amblyraja radiata. Lineage (NCBI taxonomy): Eukaryota > Metazoa > Chordata > Chondrichthyes > Rajiformes > Rajidae > Amblyraja > Amblyraja radiata. The sequence goes on from NC_045961.1 coordinate 97,326,210, forward strand.
CGGCTGTCTGCGGAGCCAAAAGAGATGGGGGAGATATTGAACCGTTTCTTTTCTTCGGTATTCACCAAGGAGAAGGATATTGAATTATGTGAGGTCAGGGAAACGAGTAGAGTAGCTAATGGATACTGTGAGTTTCAAAGTAAAAGAAGTACTGACACTTTTGATAAAATATAAAAGTGGATAAGTCTCCAGGATATCCTGACAGGATATTCCCTAGGACATTGAGGGAAGTTAGTGTAGAAATAGCCGGGGCTATGACAGAAATATTTCAAATGCCATTAGAAACGGGAATAGTCCCCGTGGATTGGCGTACTGCGCACGTTGTTCCATTGTTTAAAAAGGGTTCTAAGAGTAAACCTAGCGATTACAGACCTGTTAGTTTGACTTCAGTGGTGGGCAAATTAATGGATGGAAAAGATACTTAGAGATAATATATATATATATATATATATATATGTATATGTATATATAAGCATCTGGATAAACAGGGTCTGATTAGGAACAGTCAACATGGATTTGAGCCTGGAAGGTCATGTTTGACTAATCTTCTTGAATTTTTTGAAGAGGTTACTAGGGAAATTGACGAGGGTAAAGCAGTGGATGTTGTCTATATGGACTTTAGTAAGGCCTTTGACAAGGTTCCTCGTGGAAGGTTGGTTAAGAAGGTTCAACTGTTGGGTATAAATGCAGGAGTAGCAAGATGGATTCAACAGTGGCTGAATGGGAGAAGCCAGAGGGTAATGGTGGACGGCTGTTTGTCGGGTTGGAGGCAGGTGACCAGCTAGTGGGGTGCCTCGGGGATCTGTGTTGGGTCCACTGTTGTTTGTGATGTACGTCAATGATCCGGATGAAGGTGTGGTAAATTGGATTAGTAAGTATGCAGATGATACCAAGATAGTTCAAGTTCAAGTGAGTTTATTGTCATGTGTCCCTGTATAGGACAATGAAATTCTTGCTTTGCTTAAGCACACAGAAAATAGTTGGCATTTACTACAAAACAGATAAATGTGTCCATATACCATAATATAAATATATACACACATGAATAAATAAACTGGTAGTGCAAATAACAGAAAGCGGTTGCTAATAATCAGAGTTTTGTCCGAGCCAGGTTTAATAGCCTGATGGCTGAGGGGAAGTAGCTATTCCTGAACCTGGTTGTTGCAGTCTTCAGGATCCTGTACCTTCTACCTGGGGGTGTTGTGGATAACGACGAGGATTTCCAAAGTCTACAGAGTGATTTAGGCCATTTGGAAGAATGGGCTGAAAGATGGCAGATGGAGTTTTATGGTGATAAATGGGAGGTGCTACACCTTGGCAGGACAAATCAAACTAGGACGTACACGGTAAATGGTAGGGAATTGAAGAATACAGTTGAACAGAGGGATCTGGGAATAACCGTGCAAAGTTCCTTGAAGGTGGAATCTCGTATAGATAGATAGGGTGGCAAAGAAAGCTTTTGGCACGCTAGCCTTTATAAACCAGAGCATTGAGTATAGAAGCTGGGATGTAATGTTAAAATGGTACAAGGCATTGGTGAGACCAAATCTGGAGCATGGTGTACAATTTTGGTCGCCCGATTATAGGAAGGATGTCAACAAAATAGAGAGAGTACAGAGGAGATTTACTAGAATGTTGCCTGGGTTTCAACAACTAAGTTACAGAGAAAGGTTGAATAAGTTAGGTCTTTATTGTCTGGAGCGCAGAAGGTTAAGGGGGGGGGACGGGACTTGATAGAAGTCTTTAAAATGATGAGAGGGATAGACAGAGTTGATGTGGACAAGCTTTTCCCTTTGAGAATAGGGAAGATTCACACAAGAGGACACGACTTCAGAATTAAGGGACAGAAGTTTAGGGGTAACACGAGGGGGAACTTCTTTACTCAGAGAGTGGTAGCGGTGTGGAATGAGCTTCCAGTGGAAGTGGTGGAGGCAGGTTCGTTGGTATCATTTAAAAATAAATTGGATAGGCATATGGGTGAGAAGGGAATGGAGGGTTACGGCCTGAGTGCAGGCAGGTGGGACAAAGGGAAAAAAAGATGTTCGGCACGGACTTGTAGGGCCGAGATGGCCTGTTTCCGTGCCGTAATTGTTATATGGTTATATGGTTATACTGCATCTGCCATGCGTTTGCCCACTCACCCAGCCTATCCAAGTCACCTTGCAGCCTCCTAGCATCCTCCTCACAGCTAACACTGCCCCCCAGCTTCGTGTCATCCGCAAACTTGGAGATGTTGCATTCGACTCCCTCGTCCAAATCATTAATATATATCGTAAATAGCTGGGGTCCCAGCGCTGAGCCTTGCGGTACCCCACTAGTCACTGCCTGCCATTGTGAAAAGGACCCGTTTACTCCTACTCTTTGCTTCCTGTCTGCCAGCCAGCCAGTTCTCTATCCACATCAATACTGAACCCCCAATACCGTGTGCTTTAAGTTTGTATACTAATCTCTTATGTGGGACCTTGTCGAAAGCCTTCTGAAAGTCCAGATATAACACATCCACTGGTTCTCCCTTATCCACTCTACTAGTTACATCCTCGAAAAATGCTATAAGATTCGTCAGACATGATTTACCTTTCATAAATCCATGCTGACTTTGTCCAATGATTTCACCACTTTCCAAATGTGCTGCTATCCCATCTTTAATAACTGATTCCAGCAAGTTTCCCCACTACTGACGTTAGACTAACTGGTCTGTAATTCGCCGTTTTCTCTCTCCCTCCCTTTTTAAAAAGTGGGGTTACATTAGCTACCCTCCAATCCTCAGGAACTACTCCAGAGTGTAAAGAGTTTTGAAAAATGATCACTAATGCATCCACTATTTCTGGGGCTACTTCCTCAAGTACTCCCTCAAGGGATGCAGCCTATCTGGCCCTGGGGATTTATCGGCCTTTAATCCATTCAATTCACCTAACACCACTTCCCGGCTAACCTGGATTTCACTCAGTTCCTCCGTCTCATTTGACCCCTGGACCCCTGCTATTTCCGGCAGATTATTGATGTCTTCCTTAGTGAAGACAGAACCAAAGTAGTTATTCAAGTGGGTACATGTGTACATGGTATTGGGAGTTATTCAAGTGGTCTGCCATGTCCTTGTTCCCCAAGATCAATTCGCCCGTTTCTGACTGCAAGGGACCTACATTTGTTTGAACTAATCTTTTTCTCTTCGCATATCTACAAAAGCTTTTGCAGTCAGTTTTTATGTTCCCTGCCAGTTTTCTTTCATAATCTATTTTCCCTTTCCTAATTAAGCCCTTTGTCCTCCTCTGCTGTCCTCTGGCTAATTTGTACGCTTCACCTTTTGTTTTGATACTATCCCTGATTTCCCTTGTTATCCACGGATGCACTACCTTCCCCGATTTATTTTTTTTGCCAAGCTGGGATGAACAATTGTTGTAGTTCATCCATGCAGTCTTTAAATGCCTTCCATGGCATATATCCACCGTCAACCCATTAAGAATCAATCGCCAGTCTATCTTGGCCAATTCACGTTACCTTTCTTTAAGTTCAGCACCCTTGTTTCTGAATTAACGATGTCGCTCTCCATCCTAATGAAGAACTCAACCGTATTGTGGTCACTCTTGCCCAAGGGGCCACGCACAACAAGACTGCTAACTACTACAAGACTCCTTCCTCATTACTCAACACCCAGTCTAGAATAGCCTGCTCTCTCGTTGGTTTAGAAAACTATCCCGCATACATTCCAAGAAATCCTCTTCCTCAGCACCCTTGCCAATTTACAATTCACCCAATCTATAGGTAGACTGAAGTCACCCATTATAACAGTTTTACCTTTGTCGCACGCATTTCTAATTTCCCGTTTGATGCAATCCCCAACTCCACTACTACTGTTAGGTGGCCTGTACACAACTCCCACTAGCGTTTTCTGCCCCTTAGTGTTTCGCAGCTCTACCCATATCGATTCCGCATCCTCCAAGCTAATGTCCTTCCTTTCTATTGCGTTAATCTGCTCTCTAACCAGCAACGCTACCCCACCTCCTTTCCCTTTCTGTCTATCCCTGCTGAAGATTGAATATCCCTGGATGTTCAGCAGCTCCCAGCCTTGGTCACCCTGGAGCCATGTCTCCGCGATCCCAACTAGATCATAGTCGTTAATAGCCATCTGCACATTCAACTCATCCACCTTATTACGTACGAATGCTCCTTGCATTGAGACACAAAGCCTTCAGGCTTGTTTGTACAAGCAACACTCTTACTTACCCCTTATGCTATTATGCTTTTTGATTTTTGCCCTGGATTTGTCTGCCTGCCACTTTTACTTTTCACTTTACTACCTATTGCTTCTACCCTCATTTTACACCCCTCTGTCTCTACGCTCTCCGACATGCACTACCACTTCCGGATGTTCACCTTCGCCCTTGAGGATTTTCTGCACTCTGTCCGTGACATCCTGGATCCTGGCACCAGGAAGGCAGCACACCATCCTCGCATCCCGTCTGTTGCCGCAGAAACCCCTGTCCGTACCTCTCACAATGGAGTCTCCCACTACAATGGCGTTGCCTGCCTGCCAAGCCTTTTTGGTTTTGGCTCAACAGCCCTATTGGCATCGCAAGCCAGTCCGCCGCCCAGTGTAAACACCTCTTCTGTCCCTTCTGACAGCTTCTAAGTGGGTGAACCTGCTCACAAGAGGTACAACCCCCGGGGACGTTGGCATTCCATGCTTCCCTCCCTTTCTCACTGTCTCCCACCTTCTCTCTTCCAGTACCTTAGGTGTTACAAGGTACTGTAGGACTTGTCGAGGACGAACCGGAGGTCGTCCACTTGCTTCTCCGGTTCCCCAACACGGCCCTTCAGGAGCTCTACCTGGATACACTGCTCGCATTTGTAGCAGCCAGAGGCACCAGCGGTGTCCTTCACCTCCCACATACCTGCAAGCATCGCACTGAATCAGCTTGCCTGACATCTCCTTCTTTCGTCTCTCCCTCTCCCTCTCCGGCGGCATATTGCGTAGTCTCCTCCCCTCAGCCGAAGACTCTCGAGCCAAAGACTCTCGAGCCAAAGACTCACACTTTACTCACAGGGCACTTGACTCTCGAGCCAAAGACTCACACTTTACTCACATGGCACTTCCCTCACAAGGCCGCTCCCTCACTGCCGCTCGCTAAGTCCCGTCTTGCTTAAATTGACTGATAAATTGCCTTTCACCAATTTACAAAGCAAATTCCTCAGTTTTCAACTGTTTTCCCAGCACCGACTCACTTCTCTCCTCCCACTAGGGTTAGAGCCAATCAGTCTTATCTCTTGCTTATCTCCTGCTGCTGTTGCTCCCAAACCTACAGCAGTTCTGAGTAAAGTCTGCCTGTGCTTGGCCTCTACTTTTCCAACTTTTCACTTCGTATCCACTCCCTGCACATTCGGTGCAATTTACAGATGCTAATTAACCGACAGACCTTTTCCTAGTCTCTTTCAGAGATGCTGCCTGACCTGCTGAGTTATTCCAGCATTTTGAGTCTACTTCCCTTGTTCCTTCAGTTCTTCCTGCCACCGCTCAGCCCATTCAATCCCGTTATTTCTCCCACATCCCGGCTCATCCCGACACTCTGCCTCTCCAGTCAACTCCACCAGACATTCATGATTCACCAGGATGGGTTTTCAACAGAGATTGCCAAGTACCTATCGCACTGGAAGAACCTGTCCAATTTATCCTTCATTTGAATCTAGTTCCTTTTACCAGGTGTATGCAACACTAATCTGCTAATATAATACAGATGATTAATTAAACCGAGCTTCCTTGTTGCGGGCATCAGTTCCCTCCTGATCAATTTCGTGCTCCCGATGCGGCCTTCTCTATGTTGGTGACACCAAACACAGACCTGCCGACTGATTTGCAGATCAGCAATGGCCACTCTATCAGCAAGTTCCCAATTGCGTGTCATTTCAATTCCCCCTCCCATTCCCACAATGACCCGTTCATCCTCGACTGTGGCACAGTGGCGCAGCGGTAGAGTTGCCACCTTACAGCGCCAGGGACCCGGACCTTCCAACCTGACGAAGGGTGCTGTCGGTGCAGAGTTTGTACCTTCTCCCTGTGACCACGTGGGTTTCCTCCGGGTGCTCCGGTTTCCTCCCACATTCTAAAACCCCTGTCCCACGGTACGAGTTCATTCCAAGAGTTCTCCCGAGTTTGCCCCGATTCGAACTCGGTGATGGCCACTCGTCGGTACTCGGGGCTCTCGTGGACATTTTTCAACGTGTTGAAAAATCTTCACGAGTCTTCCCGTGCTTACCTGCCGTTAGCGAGTCTTCCCGAGTACCTGCCGTTAGCGTTATACGAGCCGCTAAGAGACGTCCCCGAGCTCCGACGTACCCGCTACGTTCATTCTCCGTGCTTACCACGAGTTTGATTTTTTTTAAACTCGTGAGAGCTCTTGGAATGAACTCGTACCGTGGGACAGGGCTATGACTGAAGATGCTAAACAGGTTTGTAGGTCAATTGGGTTCTGGAAATTATCCCCAGTGTGTAAGGTAGAACCGGTCACTGGGGTCATTGCTGGTCGGTGTGTGGACTCAGTCGGACAAAGAGCCTTTGCCCATGATGTATCACTAAACTAAACTCTTCCCTTCCCGTTGCTTTTCCCCTTCACTTCACCACTGAGATTTGTATCGCTAACTTACACTGCCAGATATTTATTTTCCTTTCACCGTTGGTCATTTCTCCCTTTCATTGTCGAGGTTTATTTTTCACTGCTTCTGCCAGCCTTTCATTCTGTTCGGACCACATTATTAATCAATTTCCAGTTTCGTCCACTGCATAACTCGTACCTGTAACCGAGGAAGGTATTTATTTCAGGAAAAAGACTCCAGACGGTGAAGCTGCCCGTCAGTAAAACAACTTCTTGCTGTTTCGGAGGAAAGGATTACTCTGACCTTTATGTGACCTCGGCCAGCAAACGAATGGACCGAGAGTCGCTTCAGAGGGAGCCACTGGCGGGTGGGATTTTTAAGGTGCGTTGAATTGTCTTTCTGTCTCCCGTTAGCAATGGGGTTGTGTTTTAATGAGGTGTCTCCCCATGTTCTCTCTCCTTCTACTAATCTATAACGTATCCTGGGATAAATGCAGAGGGTGCCTGTTACATATGGAGTCAAAAGAGAGTGAGTGACATATATGCAAGGAAATGGGAACAATGAAATTCTTACTTACAGCAGCAATAACCGGTTTGTAACCACAAACCTGGGATGGGCAGAACATTCAACAGTCCATTTGGCTGCACAAATGGCACAGTCAATAGCTCAAGAACACAAGGGAATAGGGGCAGGACTAAGCTGCGTGCCCCCTGAATCCTGCATCGTCTTTCAGTGTGGTCATGGCCGGTCAACCCCTCCCCCCCCTGTGCCCGTTCCCCAGGCAGGGGCCCTCGATTCAACTGATTGATGAATTGATGCTTCGTTATCACATGTGACATGCCACAGGGTCATTCTTTGTTTTGCACACTACAATTACAATTACAATTCAATTACAATTCAATTTATTGTCATTTGGGCCCCTTGAGGTCCAAACGAAATGTCGTTTCTGCAGCCATACATTACAAACAAATAGACCCAAGACACAACATAATTTACATAAACATCCATCACATTGCTGTGATGGAAGGCCAAAAAAACTTTTCTCTCCACTGCACTCTTCCCCCCGATTTCAGAGTCAAAGTCAAAGCCCCCGGCGGGCGATGGCGATTGTCCCGCGGCCATTAAAGCCACGCCGGGTGATGCAAGGTCGCACACCGGGTTCTTGATGTTAGAGCCCCCGGCGTGCGCTCGCAGAGTCCCGCGGCCATTCCAAGCCGCACGGGGCGGTGCTGTAAGGCCCCGCTCCAGGAGCTCTTCAACCCCGCAACTCGGGCGGGAGAAGTCGGTGAGCCGCGCCGCCCACCGCACACTATACACAAAGTATGCAAAGAGTCGCCACGTATAAGGTGCCAACTAAGTTACAGAGTGGGCCCCAATAGTCCCTCTTTGTTCTCTTGGCGCTACCCCTCCCCCTCCCCCCGACGCCGGGCACCTCCTTGTTTTCTCTGCGGAGTGTCCTCCATCTTTCAAAAAAGGTATCGTTCCTCTTTAAATCATCTGACGATCTAACCTCCAAGATTTAAAAAAAAAAACCCTTTCCTTTCAGATCTCCTTTAAAACTTCTTCACCTTAAACCCATGCCCTCTTGTTACCACTGGAAACACATCTCTGTCAGGTGAAGAGACCGGCGGGTGCCCGGAATGCGCTGGCAGGGGTGGTAATAGGATCGGCCACGATCATATTGAACGGCGGTGCAGGCTCGAAGGGCCGAATGGCCTACTCCTGCAGTTATTTTCTATGTTTCTATGTTTCTATGTTTCTATTTCCACCATTGTGACGTGAGCTCAAGCTGACTAAAGCCCGTGTGGATTTGGAAGATTTGCGAGCAGAAGGTTAACGGTTTTACTGGCAGATATTTTGTGGATGTAAACAGGAAGTTACAAAGTGAATGAGCACCATTTTATTTTTGTCTCCTAGGTTACAGGACTGGGTGTGAAGGGGCTGCCGCCACATTCATTCATGGGATAGAATATTTTCTAACCGCTTCGCTGCCAATGGAGAAGAGACTCAATAACATAGCTGTATGAATAAACAGAACCACAATGAGACCCACCTGCCTGGAGACACATCTAACCATTTTCTCTGCAATGTGTGCGAATGTAAACTGTAACAGTCGTGCCGGTTCACTGTGTGAAAATGCTCCTAACAAAGTTATTTCTGCCTAAGGAGAGTCCATGTGAGCTTTCATTCATAGAAACATGGACATAGAAACATAGAAAATACGTGCAGGAGTAGGCCATTCGGCCCTTCGAGCCAGCACCGCCATTCGATATGATCATGCCTGATCATCCAACTCGGTATCCTGTACCTGCCTTCTCTCCATACCCCCCGATCACTTTAGCCACAAGGGCCACATCTAACTCCCTCTTAAATATAGCCAATGAACTGGCCTCAACTACCTTCTGTGGCAGAGAGTTCCAGAGATTCACCACTCTCTGTGTGAAAAATGTTTTCCTCATCTCGGTCCTAAAAGATCGCCCCCCCTTATCCTTAAACTGTGACCCCTTGTTCTGGACTTCCCCAACATCGGGAACAATCTTCCTGCATCTAGCCTGTCCAACCCCTTAAGAATTGTGTACGTTTCTATAAGATCCCCCCTCAATCTTCTAAATTCTAGCGAGTACAAGCCGAGTCTATCCAGTCTTTCTTCGTATGAAAGTCCTGCCATCCCAGGAATCAGTCTGGTGAACCTTCTCTGTACTTCCTCTATGGCAAGAATGTCTTTCCTCTGATTAGGAGACCAAAACTGTACGCAATACTTCAGGTGTGGTCTCACCGAGACCCTGCGCAACTACTAATTCTTGATTAGTAAGGGTGTCTGGGGATATGGGGAGAAGGCAGGAGAATGTGGTTGTGAGGGGGAAATGTAGATCGGCCATAATTGTACAGACTTGATGGGCCAAACGCCCTAATTCTGCTCTTAGAATATATGTACGTACAATTATTTTCTCTCATGTCTGAAATGTCACATCTCGAAGGTATGAGATTCGTCCTATCAGGCAAATCAGACCAATTCTTAAAGATTTGGTCTCCCTTTATCGACTTATTACAAGCATGTGGAGCAACACAACCTTAGAAATTTCAGAGCCGGGTGAGGGGTGTGTAAAGATACGAAGCAGGTACAGTATATCCCTTTTAACTTTTCTTATTTTTCTCTTCTCTATTCTTTAAAAAAGAAAGAAAAAAAAAAGAAAAAAAAATATATATATATATTTTCTCTCTCGAGCCACTTCCAAAGGCAGATACTGTTCCTGAGAGTCACACAATCATGGAGTGATATCGCACAGAAACAGGCCGCTTTTCGGAGCTCCCGCAACAACAACTTCTCCCGCTGGTATAGCGGGGTTTAAATGACTCGGAGCAGGGCCTAACATTGCCCGGGACAGCTTAAACGGCCGCAGGACTTACCATCACCCGCTGGGGTCTTTAACATCAGGAGCCCCAGTCGCCTTGACACAGCAGTTGGACTGCTGGACCGCGGGAGAAGAACAAAGGGAAGAGATAAGACTTTTGTCTTCCATCACAGTGAGGAGCTGTTGGAGATTCACTGTGATGGATGTTTGAGTAAATTGTGTTAAGTGTGTGTCTTGTTTTTTTTTGTAATGTTAAGACCGTAGAAATGCAATTTCGTTCAAACCAAGCTGTTTGAATGACAATAAAAGGCATTCTATTCTTCTCCACAATGCTGCCTGACCTGCTGAGTTACTCCAGCACTTCCTCTCCTTGTTTGTAAACCAGCATGTTAGCTTGGTTTAGAGATACAGTGTGGAAACAGGCCCTTCGGCCCACCGAGTCTGCACCGACCAGCGATCCCCGCACAGTAACACTGTCCTACACACACACACACACACAAGGGACAATTTTACATTTATACCAAGCCAGTTAGCCTCCAAACATGCACGTCTTTGGAGTGTGGGAGGAAACCAAAGATCTCGGAGAAAACCCAAGCAGGTCACGGGAGAACGTACAGACAAGCACCAGTAGTCAGGATCGAACCCGGGCCTCTGGCGTTGTAAGGCAGCAACTCAACCGCTGTGCCTCCGTGCTGCCCTTGTTTCTACAGTTAGTAGTTTAGCTGGAGTTTGTTGTATTCAATAGCCTGATGTTGTTAGCAAGAAGCTGTTCCTGAACCTTGACGTGACAATTTTTAGACTCCTATAATTTTTGGTTCACTGCACTGTGACTATGATTATAATGTGCTTTTGTAAAGATCTTCTATTTGTTATTTTAACAAAATCTGATCTTGACTCAAGTACGGGAACATGATCATGTCGGTTTGCAAAACATCCCCCGACTTTTCATAAGAGATAGGAGAGGAACTAGTCCATTCGGCCCATCAAGTCTACTCCACCATTCAATCATGGCTGATCTATCGTTCCCTCCTAACCCCATTCTCCTGCCTTCTCCCCATAACCTCTGACACCCGTACTAACCAAGAATCCAGGCTTGTATTCACTGGAGTTTACAAGGATGAGGGGGATCTTATAGAAACATATAAAATTATAAAAGGACTGGACAAGCTTGATGCAGGAAAAATGTTCCCAATGTTGGGCGAGTCCAGAACCAGGGGTCACAGTCTTAGAATAAAGGGGAGGCCATTTAAGACTGAGGTGAGAAAAAATCTTTTCACCCAGAGAGTTGTGAATTTGTGGAATTCCCTGCCACAGAGGGCAGTGGAGGCCAAGTCACTGATTTAAGAGAGAGTTAGATAGAGCTCTAGGGGCTAGTGGAGTCAAGGGGATATGGGGAGAAGGCAGGCACGGGTCATTGATTGGGGATGATCAGCCATGATCACAATGAATGGCGGTGCTGGCTCAAAGGGCCGAATGGCCTCCTCCTGCACCTATTTGCTATGTTTCAATGTTTCTATGTAATCTAACAATCTCTGCCTTAAATATATCCACTGACTTGGCCTCCACAGCCTTCTGTGGCAAATAATTCCTAATTTTCACCAATAAGACTGTGTGGGTTGCCAACCGGCGCAGAAATCATGTTATTTCTGCAGAGACCGAGTTAATGATATGACACACAACGCCTCTACCGCCGAGGGCGAGATGAGATCAGCAACTTTGCTGTGTTAGGCTGAACTAAATCAACTGCCAGCCAGCCAGGCGGGTCCGGAAAGTACTAACACGAAGCACCCGCCCATCTGGACTTGCGCACAGACAGCGAAAGCCGAGTGTGGGCAGGGAGAGGGAGAGGGAGAGGGATACAAATAGACTTGGTGCCGGGGAGCCGAGATGCCGCAACCAGGGTTCCGGAGACACGGTAGCGTTTCCTCTCCACGTTGTCAACCTTTGTTTATTTACAAATCCATCGCATAGAAAATGGTTCCAGTTGTCATGTTGTGTCTGTGGGGCCGCTGATGCCAGGAATCCTGTTTGCAGCTAGTTGGTAATTGGTGATTGGTAATAAGGTTGCAAGTAGGTCTTGACAAGTTGCCCAGTTTTACTCCTTTTAGAGGCGACCAGCCTGATGTACCCCGCGTATTCTCTGCGTGCATGAATAAGGACACTAGAGGGTTTACTTTATGCGGCCCCGGTGTCTGATTTCACTGATTAATCACTGCCAGTGAAATCAACATGAAATATATTTGTATGAGCGCTGGAAGGCGAAATGAAGGATAGTTTCGCAGCGACTTACAAAGGCGATTGGTAATAAGGTTGCAAGTAGGTCTTGATTAGCTTGGGCGTCAAGGGTTATGGGGAGAAGGCAGGAGAATGGGGTTGAAGGGGGGGAAAATAGATCAGCCATGATCGAATGTTGGAATATGCTCGATGGGCCGAATGGCCTAAATCTGCGCCTATGTCTAATGGAGTATGGAAGAGTGGGATAGGGCCACTTCTCCGGCCTCCCATCCCGACTGAAACTCTGCCATATCTCTGAAAAACTAAAGAGAGCAACCCAGCAGGTCGGGCAGCATCCGTGGAAAGAGAAACAGGAGTTGAAGGTGTTTCAAGTTGGAAGTCTCTCGGTCAGAACATAGCAAAGAGGCTAGTGTGCTTGGAGCGTGTGGCAATCGCAAATAGTTTGTTATGTGTCGGTATGGAGTACAGAATAAAGGGGGAGGCCATTTAGGACTGAGGTGAGAAAGAACATTTTCACCCAGAGAGTTGTGAATTTGTGGAATTCCCTGCCACAGAGGGCAGTGGAGGCCAAATCACTGGATGGATTTAAGAGAGAGTTAGATAGAGCCCTAGGGGCTAGTGGATACAAGGGATATGGGGAGAAGGCAGGCACAGGTTATTGATAGGGGACGATCAGCCATGATCACAATGAATGGCGGTGCTGGCTGGAAGGCTCGAAGTCGGGATGGGAGGTCGGAAAAGTGGCCTCTCCCACTCTTCCTTAGTCCATGAGACATACGCGCAGAATTAGGCCATTCGGCCCATCGAGCCTATTCCACCATGGCTGATCTATTTCCCCCCTTCAACCCCATTCTCCTACCTTCTCCCCATAACCTTTGATGCCCAGGCTAATCAAGAATCTATCTCCTGCACCTATTTTCTATGTTTCTATGTTTCTTTGACTCCAATTTGCTAATTTACCAAATGTTGATATGTGACAAACAGCCTTTGACGAAGTACTAACTCCTATGTCTCTTTCCACAGGTGCTGCCTGACTCACTGAGTGTTTCCAGCAACTTTGGTTGTCGGTGTTTCTCCGATTTGGTGGCACAGTGGTGCAGCTAGTAAAGCTGCTCTCTTGCAGTTCCAGCAGCGATAGAGTTGCTGCCTCACTCGGCCTGATGCATTCCGTTGGCTTGGCCCAATTGTACCGGGCATCCCCCGAATTAGGAGCTTGTGAAAGATCCATTTCCGCATCCCTCAAGGGCACTGGAAACAAGTAAGCTTTAGTTTTTCAACTTTATTTTAGTGTTTCTAATAATATATCAGGTGCAATGGTTTTAATTCTTGAATTAAAAATGATTATTTAGCGCACTGTAATAATCTTCAGATGTCCCTGTACATAGAAACATAGAAAATAGATACAGGAGATAGATTCTTGATTAGCCTGGGCATCAAGGTTATGGGGAGAAGGCAGGAGAATGGGGTTGAAGGGCAGAAATAGATCAGCCATGATCGAATGGTAGAATAGGCTCGATGGGCTGAATGGCCTAATTCTGCGCCTATGTCTCATGGACTAAGGAAGAGTGGTAGAGGCCACTTTTCCGACTTCCCATCCTGACTAAGAAAATAGATTTGGCCCTTCGAGCTGGCACAGCCATTCAATATGATCATGGCTGATCATCCAGAATCAGTACCCCGTTCCTGCTTTCTCCTCATATCCCTTGATTCCGTTAGCCATAAGAGCTAAATATAACTCTCTCTTGAATACATCCAGTGAATTGGCCTCCACTGTCTTTTGTGGCAGAGAATTCCACAAATTCACAACTCTTTGGGTGAAAATTTTTTTCTTCATCTCAGTCCTAAATGGCCTACCCCTTATTCTTAAATATTCTTATATTATCAGATATAGAAACTCTTGCAAAGTTTATCTAACCTTGACAGGGGGTGACGGGGCGAGGCTCCACCTCCTTCCTTGCCTCCTATCAGAGGCAGCTGGGGTGTCACAGAGGGTGGGGTCACCACAGTATATCAGCTGCAGCAACTTCCCTGCCTTGTTGCCTGACTCTGACATTGGGCAGCGTAGGGCAATGGAATCATTGCAACCATACCAGGTTAGTATCAGCGCAGAGAGACCGTGTGGAGGCAGGGGTAAGAGGTACAGTGAAAAGCTTTTGTTGCGTGCTAACCAGTCAGCGGAAAGACTATGCATGATTACAATCGAGCTGTTCGCAGTGTATAGATACATGATAAGGGAATAAATAACGTTTGATGCAAGGTAAAGCCAGTAAAGTAAGATCAAAGATAGTGCGAGGGTCACCAATGAGATAGAAAGTAGTTCAGGACTGCTCTCTAGTTGTGGTAGGATGATTCAGTTGGGTAAGTTTCATTGATGAGCTGAATTGAACATAATTTGGTTCAGTGGAAGACTCATTCGAAGACTGTACAGAACTTCTTAAGTATTGTATTTGAGCATTCGCTAGATACTTTATGCTTGTCTTTTGTGCTTTAATGTGAAGAAACAACTTTATGCGTAAGCGGGGCGGTGCAGTGGCTCAATGGTAGAGTAGCTGCCTTACAACACCTTAGACCCGAGTTCGATCCTGACTACGGGTGCTGTAGGGGTGGCACGGTGGCGCAGCTGACAAGTTGCTGCCTTACAGCGCCAGAGACCCTGGTTCGATTCCTGACTATGACTGCTGTCTGTACGGAGTTTGTACGCTCTTCCCGTGACTAGCGTGAGTTTTCTCCGAGTGCTCCGGTTTCCTCCCACGCTCCAAAGACGTACAGGTTTGCAAGCTAATTGTCTTGGTACAATTGTAAATTGAGTTTCATAGCAAAAGGATTTGAGTATAGGAGCAGGGAGGTTCTACTGCAGTTGTACAGGGTCTTGGTGAGACCACACCTGGAGTATTGCGTACAGTTTTGGTCTCCTAATCTGAGGAAAAACATTCTTGCCAGAGAGGGAGTACAGAGAAGGTTCACCAGACTGATTCCTGGGATGTCAGGACTTTCATATGAAGAAAGACTGGATAGACTCGGTTTGTACTCGCTGCAATTTAGAAGATTGAGGGGGGATCTTATAGAAACTTACAAAATTCTTAAGGGGTTGGACAGGCTAGATGCAGGAAGATTGTTCCCGATGTTGGGGAAGTCCAGAACAAGGGATCACAGTTTAAGGATAAGGGGAAAATCTTTTAGGACCGAGATGAGGAAAACATTTTTCACACAGAGTGGTGAATCTCTGGAATTCTCTGCCACAGAAGGTAGTTGAGGCCAGTCCATTGGCTATATTTAAGAGGGAGTTAGATGTGGCCCTTGTGGCTAAAGGGATCAGGGGGTATGGAGAGAAGGCAGGTACAGGATACTGAGTTGGATGATCAGCCATGATCATATGGAATGGTGGTGCAGGCTCGAAGGGCCGAATGGCCTACTCCTGCACCTATTTTCTAAGTTTCTATGTTTCTATGTCCCTAGTGTGTGTGGAATAGTGTTAGTGTGCGGGGATCGTTGGTCGGCGTGGACTCGGTGAGCCGAAGGGTCTGTTTCCGTGCTGTATCTTTAAACTAAATTGTACAACTTATTTATTTATTTCTTGGACAAACTTCTGTAAAATGCCTCTGTCACAAATCATACATAGATGGGTTTGAACTTGATCGGATTTGGGTTTAAGATCTAAACTTCCTGTTTCTTGGGGTAAAAATAATCTCTCCTCTCAGCAAATTAATTTGCATAATTCTTGTTTTAAGTTTTTTAAATCATTATGACCTCGTTACATTACATCTTATGCCTGCAGTTAATGTGCAACTAAATGCAGTGGGATGAATCGTACTAAAAACCTGGCAAATAATGCATCATGGTGAACAAATGGATAAGTTGCTCCCAGGTATTTGACACCATTAACCATCATCTGTAGTTGTTGCTTTTTAACATTTGGTGACATTGCGCGTTTGAGGGGGGCTGAATGCAAAAATATGCATAGATATGCCACGCAGAGTGTATGTTTCTGGCATCTGGGTTCAAATACAGTTCATAGACACACAAAGCTGGAGTAACTCAGCGGGACAGGCGGAATCTCTGGAGAGAAGGAATGGGTGACTTTTCAGGTAGAGACCCTTCTTCAAATACAGTTTGTCCAATAGACAATAGGTGCAAGAGTCGGCCATTCGTCCCTTCAAGCCAGCACCGCCATTCAACGTGATCATGGCTGATCATACCCCGTTCCTGCCTTCTCCCCATATCCCCTGACTCCGCTATCTTTGAGAGCCGTATCTAGCGCTCTCTCTTGAAAGTATCCAGAGAACCGGCCTCCACCACCCTCTGAGGCAGAGGATTCCACAGACTCACAACTCTCTGTGTGGGAAAAAGTCTAACTCTCTTTTGAATACATCCAGTGAATTGGCCTCCACTGTCTTCTGTGGCAGAGAATTCCACAAATTCACAACTCTTTGGGTGAAAAAGTTTCTCCTCATCTCAGTCCTAAATGACCAACACCTTATTCTTAAATATTCTCAGATTCAGATTCAATCTTTATTGTCATTGTGCAGTGTACAGTACAGAGACAACGAAATGCAGTTAGCATCTAATTGAAGAGCGAACATTGAATAATGGAACAGTAAAATATATATATGTACATACAGTAGCAGTAGGGCAATTTTTCTGGGGGAAGGAGTGTCCGGGGGTGGGGGGGGGGGTGACTGGCAGTCACCAAGGTGTAGCGTTAAGTAGTGTAACAGCCGCAGAGAAGAAGCTGTTCCTGGACCTGCTGGTCCGGCAACGGAGAGACCTGTAGCGCCTCCCGGATGGGAGGAGGATAAACGGTCTGTGGCTGGGGTGAGAGCAGTCCTTGACGATGCTGCGCGCCCTTGACGATATCTTATAAATCAGATATAGAAACTCTTGCAAAGTTTATCTAAGCTTGACAGGGCTGAGGCTCAACAAGTGTTTGTTCAAGTCAAAAGTGTTTCCTCATCCAACTTCAGTCCAACTTCCTGAATGTACATTCCTGTTAATGCTAAATTTGACCACAAATCATTCTTGTGGACGTGGGCCTGACAAATCAGCGATGTCTATCTTCAGTGCAAACCAGCAGCTGTAGTTCTTTGTTCAAGAAGGAACTGCAGATGCTGGAAAATCGAAGGTACACAAAAATGCTGGAGAAACCCAGCGGGTGCACCAGCATCTATGGAGCTGATAGTTCTTGTAGTTCTTGTAGACCTTGTAGTTCTTTGCTGCACATTTTGACTGCTGCAATGCGAAATCTCCTCAAGGTATGCCTACTTTGAAGAAGTTCCCCGACTCTATCCGATGATCGTTCAGCCTGAAGACTGGTCTTGACCCAAAACCTCACCCATTCCTTTTATCCAGAGATGCTGCCTGTCCCGCTGAGTTACTCCCAGCATTTTGTGTCTTTCTTCGGTGTAAACCAGCATCTGCAGTTCCTTCCTGTACATCCCGCTTTGATGTTGATTTCGTACCGAGACGCCACAGAAAGCATATACAGTGGGTTAGCTGGTAGAGCTGCTGCCTCACAACGCCAGGGACCCAGGTTCTATCCTGACCTTGGGTGCTGTCTGTGTGGAGTTTGCACATTCTCCCTATCCTCATTTTCCTCCTGGTGCTCTGGATTCCTCCCACATTCCAAAGGCGTGCGGGTTTGTGCGGGATTCCCTGCCGTGTCGGGGGTTGATGAGAAAGTGGGATCGCATGGAACAAGTGTGAATGGGTGATGGCTTGTGAAGATTGAGGGGGCATCTTATAGAAACTTACAAAATTCTTAAGGGGTTGGACAGGCTAGATGCAGGAAGATTATTCCCGATGTTGGGGAAGTCCAGGACAAGGGGTCACAGTTTAAGGATAAAGGGGAAATCTTTTAGGACTGAGATGAGAAAAACATTTTTTTACACAGAGAGTGGTGAATCTGTGGAATTCTCTGCCACAGAGGGTGGTAGAGGCCAGTTCATTGGCTATATTTAAGAGGGAGTTAGATGTGGGACTTGTGGCTAAAGGGATCAGGGGGTATGGAGAGAAGGCAGGTACAGGATACTGAGTTGGATGATCAGCCATGATCATATTGAATGGCGGTGCAGGCTCGAAGGGCCGAATGGTCTACTCCTGCACCTATTTCCTATGTTTCTATGTTTCCATGCTGTATCTCCGAC
The DNA here is from genome assembly GCF_010909765.2 of Amblyraja radiata. NCBI lineage: Eukaryota > Metazoa > Chordata > Chondrichthyes > Rajiformes > Rajidae > Amblyraja > Amblyraja radiata. The sequence continues at coordinate 97,344,523 of NC_045961.1, forward strand.
CACTGACCTTGTACACTGTATGTTGTGTACGTTTATGGCCCCAACCACGGGTGAACAATGGAGGAGGACTCGCTGTACTTTGTGCCTTCCACCACAGTGAAGAATGCTGTGGTGGATGTTTGTGTTCAATTTTTATTGTGTATTGTGTGTTCTTTTTTTTTGATTGTACCGCTGCTGGCAAAATGAATTTCACTGCATTTTATTGTGTATGCGATGAATAAACCTGATTGATTGAGGCACATTCTTTAGCGGGTAGGGGGAGCTTGATGCTCTTTGGAGTTTGTGGCCGGCCATTGGACACAAAGTGATTGCTACTTCAATGATACAACGATACTTTATTGCCACATACAGCAAGGTACAAGTGTAGTGCTTTGTTTTGTATTCATGCTGGTAAAACCATACAGTAGGTATGTTGCAAAGCCTACCTGAAGCGTCGCTGAAAATCTGTCGCTGCGGGTGTGCGCGATGTTGGCGCCGTTTAGAGGGGGGCGGGTTTAAAACGCGATTTTCTCTAAGCTGTTCAAATCGAAGATGTTCAGCCTAGTTAATTATTAACGAAAAATCGCTGGAAGACCCCGTCGCAAAAGCTATTATTAGTTTTAAAGGCCTCGTATAATAGTTATAGTAGTTTAAAAATCAACCTCTAAACCCGCGAACACCAGCAACCGCAGGGTCTCATAAAGCAAATAGCAGAAGGTAGGCTGTATATTTTTACATTAAAAAGGGCTTCTAAAGATCCCTTTATACAAAGTTTAATATTGTGAGAAGCTCATTTTGGGCCCATTATATCCCGCAGTATTTTTCTCAGCATTTGAGGCACAAACCTACCGCAATATGAACGTTCTAAACCAGCGCGTTCACAGGAACCCACTGGAAAGCTGATTTAAATGGACTTTAATTTACAGCAATTGAACACTAAATTCCTTCCATTTGGTCTATAAATTAATGTAAATGAGATTTAAAAATCATGTTTTATTGTGAATTATTTGTGAATATTATTTGGACATTTAGGCTATTTAAAAATGTTAATCATTTATTAAGAAATGGATAGATGTTTAGATCTAGTAATTGAAGTCTGAAATTAGCTACAATTAGGTAACTAACTAATTATATGCTTTAATTTCAGGTCATCCAAGTAAGATAATTTTATATTTGTTTCAGAATGCTTCAATCTATGATAACTGAAAATTTCATTCAGTTCTCTTAATTTTTAAGAAAGTTATGGGCTTTTGACTGTTCACGATCACAGCTTTTTTGTTATGTCCATAGAAAATCAATAGGGAACAAGATGCTCATTTCCCAGTATGAAAATGGCCATAACTTTTTAAATACTTGAGATATGAAAGTGAATTAGGTGTCAAATCAAACTTATTTTTATGCTTTATCTGATGGGATAAATTGCAGACTTGATTTTTAAAATCTCAAAATTTTGTAACATTGCTACATACAGCGGGCTTCATTCACTAAGGCAGTAGACCAGTGTCGCTGAGTTTTGGCGTCAGCAACGTTACAAAAGCTGACCGAACAGTCCTATCTACTGCCTGCCGTCACACCAAGCCGGGGCCCCCTTAGGTTTTGGCACCACCCTCCTCCCCAGCTGGGTCCACCTTCGCTCTCGTTGGCACCACCCTTTAGGCTGACGTCTCCCATTTCCACACGAGAGATCAGAGAAGATTAGCACTGTTTCAAACATAATGGGCTTGCTGGATGTGAAAACATGTTATTGGGAAACGTAGAGTGTAAACTGAACCCACTGTCGTAGCTGCACCATTTGCCAGCAATGTTCATGATGAGCTCAAGTGGTTTCATTGGGGAAGAATTGGCAGCTGGCATCTAAGTATCAGTTTCTATCTGAGGAGTTTTGAGAAACCAACCCTTGTTCGACAGACCCCTGTTTACTTGAGAATGGTCCTTTTAAAGCTGTGGGGGGGGGGGGGGGGGGGGAGGGGTTGGGGGGAACCAACCAGCTAAAAAACACTGTGCAGGAGGACACTGCATCATTTAGTTTAGAGATACAGCATGGAATCAGGCCCTTCGGCCCAACTAGCACTATCCTACACACTAGGTCCAATTTACAGAAGCCAATTAACCTGAACATCTATGGAGTGTGGGAGGAAACCGGAGCACCCGGAGTAAACCCACACGGTCACAGGGAGAACGTACTTATGAACGTACAGACAGCGCCCGCAGGTCAGGATTGAAGCCGGTTCTCTGGCGCTGTAAAACAGCAACTTTACCACTGCGCCACCATGTTCCCCTATAGAAATATATAACATTATGAGAGGCATAGAGAGGGTAGATAGTCAGAACCTTTTTCCCAGAATGGAAAATGTCAAATTCTGGAGGGCAGAACATTAAATTGGGACAGGGAAAGTTTAAAGGAGATTTACGAGGCATATTTTTAAACTAAGGGAATGCCTGGAATGTGCTGCCATGGGAGTGATGGATGCTGACATGCTGTAAATATTTTAGCCATGACTCTACCACTGCGCCCCTGTGCCGCCTCCACGGTGGGAAATTGACCTTCTGAGTTCCTCCAGCACTTTGGTTTTTAGCTCAAGATTCTAGCACCTGCAGTTCCTTGTGTCTCCAAATAGAACAACTTGTTCACAAAGATTTTTATTTTATTTTTTTGCAGAAAATGGCAGATTCAAGGAGGAAGGAGCAGATAGCATTTCCGAGTCTTCTCCAGAATCGGTTTGCCCATTGGATGTCGGACCTGCCGGAGAAGCTCTGGGACATGTCTCTGTGCAACCTGGCTATCCCAGGTAACTGTGGATACTGCCGCACCTTGTGTTTTGTAGATCGTGGGAATCGTGTGGGAAGAGGTTTGGGTTAGTTTAGAGATACAGCGCGGAAACAGGCCCTTCGGCCCACCGAGTCTGCGCTGACCAGCGATCTCCGCACACTAACCCTATCTTACACATTAGAGCCAATTTACAATTATACCAAAGCCGATTAACCTACAAATCTGTACGTCTTTGGAGGTTCTCAACCGAGGTATTAAATACATTATCTCTTGACTTCTACACACTACAGGGCTGTGGAGGCTAGAATGTTGTACGCATTTAAATAAGAATTAGCAAAATATATGGAAAGATCAGAGAATCAAAGCTGTGGTGCAGGAGATGTGACCTGGGCCAGGTTGACCAGCATCATGTGGAATGGTGGGGCAGGTTTGAGGGGCTGAGTGGCCTTCTCCTGCTCCTAATTCCTCTTGTCCTTATACAAAGTTATACATTTAGGCCTTTTGTAAATTTGTAGAAAGAAAAAGTGAGTGATTGATAGAAGAATAGAATGCCTTTTATTGTCATTCAAACAGACAAGGTTTGAACGAAATTTCATTCCTACAGTCATGACATTACAAATCAACACCTCCTCACTGTGATGGAAGGCAAAGTCTTTATCTCTTCTCTTTGTTCTTCTCCCGCGGTCCAACAGTCCAACTGCAGCGTTGAGGCGACTGGGGCTCCTGATGTTAAAGCTCCCGGCGGGCGATGGTAAATCCCGTGGCCGTTTAAGACGATGAAGGGCGCCACAGTGGCGCAGCGGCGGCAGAGTTGCTGCATTACAGCACCAGAGACCCAGGTTCGATCCTGATTACAGGGGCTTGTCTTTACGGATCCCATATTCCTCCCTTCCCTGCATATCCATCTGCCCATCCAAAAGCTTCTTAAATGCCACTATCATTTCAGCCTGCACCACCAACCCCGGCCACACGTTCCAGGCACCAACCACCCTCTAAATGAAAAAAAAAACTTGCCCTGCTCATCTTGTTTAACTTTGCCTCTCTCAACTTCAAACTCTGCCCTCTAGTATTTAACATTTCTATTCTGGGAGAAAGGTTCGGACTATCTGCCCTAACTACACCCCTCATAATATTGTATACTTCTATCAGGTCTCCCCTCAACATGTTCCCGAGAAAACAATCCACGTATGTCCAATCTCTCCTTGGAGCTAATACCTTCCAAATCCTTAGATTAGTTTGGTATCATGGTTGGCACAGACATAGTGGGCTGAAGGGCCTATTCCTGTGCTCTACTGTGGGCTGAAGGGCCTGTTCCTGAGCTCTACTCTTCTATGTTCTAATCCAGGCAGGATTCTGGTAAACATTGGTTCAATATTTTCTCTCGAAGCTCAGGTCAAAGTAATATGAATTATTTTTTGTTTCTTGCAATAACTGAGAATTATAAGAAACCAGTTCTGAATTGATTCTTGTTTTCGAGTGTTAATTTATTGCTTGAGCTCACAATATAAATGTGTAGGGAGGAACTACTGGCTTATACTGTATGCTGGAGTAACTCAACGGGTCAGGCAGCATCTTTGGAGAAAAGTAATAGATGACGTTTCAGCTCGAGACCCTTCTTCAGACTGACACGTGTCTGTGGTAGCGAGTCTGAAGAAGGGTTCCGACCCGAAATATCACCTATTCCTTTTCTCCAAAGATGCTGCCTCTGGATCTGGATGTAGTACGCTGAAAAGCTCTAGGTAGAGCATCACTCAGCACTATGATGGTGCTAGTCGAGATGGTGATGCTTTTGGAGTTGCATCTGTGTATGTGTTGATGTTTTGGCGATCGCTGATGCTGGCTGGTTGGGTATTCCAATCCCTTGCTGTCTTGAAGAAAAATGAGTTAGAGAGTGCTAATGAAGCGCCGTGCGGAATGAAATAATTTCCAGGTTGGTAGCTTCTGGTTGACATGCCTATGGGTGTTTGGGTTCACTGGATGTGGTCCTCCATCTTTATATCAATAGTGGTATTCTTGATCTTGTGGACTGTTGTCAGTCTGATGAACTTGCGATGAAGGCGGATGTTAAAGGTCCTTTATCATGCTGAGCTCTGCCACGTGTAGTTGTTAGATATGAACCTTGCTGCTCTGTTTTGCACCGCCTGGATCTTATTGATGTTCCCTTGAGTGAAAGGATCCCACATGGAGCAGCAATATGCAACATGTGGACATACAAGGCTTTTATATGTTTGGATCTTAACTTCTTTGGGTGCATTTTGCAGATTGTGACGTAGAAAGCTGATGACACTGCTGGCTTTGGCTGTTGCCCATTCCACATGCTTGTTCCACTTCATGTTTTCAACAATACAATACAATACAATACGGTTTATTTGTCACATTGCACATAAAGTGCAAGTGAAATGAATATGTCAGCAGCGGTACAATGATAAAGAACACACACAAAAACACAATCAAAATTTAACATAAACATCCACCACAGCATTCATCACTGCGGTGGAAGGCACACAATTTGGCCTGTCCTCCTCCATTTCCCCCGTGGTCGGGACCTCAACCCTCCGCAGCCGTTGCTGCGGGCGTCCAGATGGTAAAAGGACAAGGTACAAGTCCAGGTAAGTCCAGGATCGGCTCTTCCCCACCGGAGAGCGCGGCTTTAAGTTGGTGTAGGCCGCAGGCCGGCGGTCGAAGATTTAAAGTTTAAAGTTCCCGCTGCGCCGCAGCCAGAAGCACCGTAGACCGCAGGGCCGGCGGTCGAAGCTCCCCTCCAGGGGTGATGGTAAGTCGCCACCGCGCCTGCGGTAGAAGTTGGCCGCGGGCCGGCAGTGATGGCTTCTTCTTCCCCCGGGTCCCCCACGAGGGATCCCGGGCTGTAGACGCCGCGCCAGCTGGAGCTCTGCAGACCGCGCGTGGCTTCAGGCTGCCGGCTGCCCCGGGCCAGCGAAACGGAGCGCTCCCCTCCAGCGAGGGCTCACCCGCTCCACGCCGAGAGTCCACGCTGAAGCCCCGGGCGCATCTCCGGGGAAGGCTGCGCCGATCCTTGCTGTTAGGCCACGGGGGAGGCGACCTGGAAAAAGTCGCCTCTCCATGGAGGAAGCGGCCGAAACGGTTTCCCCCTCACCCCCCCCACACCACCCCCCACACAAAACACACAAAGAAACATTAAAAACATACTGTAAAACATACAAATTTTTTTTTTTTAAAGTTGAAAAAACTAACGCGCTGCTGACAGGGCTGCCGCCATTGCAGCGCCCCCACCGATAGAACCCCCAGACAAAGTAACTCAAAGTAATTATGACTAGAAACTGCCTCCAACATATGTCCGGAGCAGGGACGTGCCGTGACTAATTACTCAGGGTAGGCAGCTTTTACAAAAATCTTAAACCGTGCATGCGCAGATTGTTCTCCTCTCCGTAAAAATAAAGAATAAAAATAAAGACAGAACAATTTAATTTGCGCAAGGCTTCCAAGTCTCCTTTCTTCTGAATTACTGAATGGGTGGGGGGTGAAGGTTGATGGCAGGTGGAGAGATGTTGGGAAAAACGGGAGCACACTGGGGCAATAATAATAATAATAATAATAATAACTTTATTTATAAAGCACTTTAAACAACCGCAGTTGCCACAAAGTGCTGTACATGAGAACTCATGGACAAAAAGTTATTACAAACCATAAAAAACCGTAAAACGAAGGACTAAAAAACAGTAAAAATTAAAAGACATTAAAAGCACTAAGAACAGGAGCAATGTCTCAGCCAGTGTCGAAAGCCAGAGAATAAAAATGAGTTTTTAGGGAGGATTTGAAGATGGACAGTGAGGGGGCCTGTCTGATGTGCAGCGGCAAGGTGTTCCAGAGTGCCGGAGCAGCAACAGAAAAGGCTCTATCCCCTCTGAGCTTCTGCTTAGACCATGGTACCTCAAGGAGCAGCTGATCAGCTGACCTGAGGCACCGGGCAGGAGCATATAGGTGGAGCAGCTCAGAGAGGTAAGGCGGGGCGAGCCCATTCAACGATTTGAAAACAAATAAAAGAATTTAAAAATGAACTCGAAAGTGCACTGGGAGCCAGTGAAGGGAGGCCAAAATTGGCGTAATGTGCTCCCTCTTTCGAGTTCCGGTTAAAAGGCGAGCGGCAGCATTTTGAACCGGCTGGAGACGAGCCAATGAAGCTCGTGCGACTCCAGAGTAGAGTGCGTTACAGTAATCCAGCCTAGATGTAATAAAGGCATGGATTACTGTTTCAAAATGCTGCCGCTCGAGGATGGGCTTCACCTTTGCCAGCTTCCTTAGGTGAAAGAAGCTGGACTTAACCACCGCGCCTATTTGTTTATCTAGTTTAAAATCACCGTCCATCCTAAAACCCAGGTTTAAAACTGTTGGCTTTACGGACAATGCCAGTGGACCCAAGTCAACAAAGGGAGGTTCACGGCAGCCATTGGGGACAAACAAAATCACCTCTGTCTTTTTTTCATTAAGTCCCAGAAAGTTTAAGGCCATCCAGGACTTAATGTCCTCAAGACAAGACAGAAGTGATTTTAGAGAATAGTCGTCTTCTTTCCTGAGTGGCATATATAACTGGCTATCATCTGCGTAAAAGTGAAAGGAGATGCCATGCCTTCTTAAAATTGAGCCCAGAGGAAGTAGGTATAAAGAGAAGAGCAGGGGCCCTAAAATTGAGCCCTGTGGAACCACATATGCCAATGGAGTGGAGGAGGATTCAAAGCCAGCAAGGCTTACACGCATGGTTCTGTCTGCCAGATAGGACCTGAACCATCCCAGGGCACTGCCACAAATGCCCACTTGGCGCTGTAATCGGGAAATTAAAATTCCATGGTCGACTGTATCGTAGGCGGCAGATAGGTCCAGCAAGACAAGAACCACATAATTACCGGAGTCGTTTGCCAGGAGGATGTCGTTAAAAACCCTTAGCAGAGCCGACTCTGTGCTATGCATAGCCTTGAATCCAGACTGGAAAACCTCCCGAATATTGTGCTCATCCGGGAAGAGTTTCAGCTGAGCATAAACTACTTTCTCCATGATTTTAGAGATAAATGGCAACTTGGAGATCGGCCTAAAATTGGCCAGAACAGTTTAATCCAAGTTGATCTTATAATTATAATTATAATAATAATAATAATAATAATATAATAATAATATATTTTATTGTCATTGCACATAAGCACAACGAGATTTGGTATGCAGCTTCCAACCGATGTCATAACATAAATAACTAATAAAATTTGGATTTAGATACCCCGAGAACATGGATTGTAAAAAGAACAGTAATTTGCAGAGTCAGTTCTACTCCCTTTCTTAAATAAAGCAGTGATGTTGTCTTACCTCCAATCACGAGGTCGTTCACCTGTCTGAACACTCTGGGAGAAGATGATTTGCAAAATGAGTGCCACTTGTTCAGCACACAATTGAAGTATCCTTGGAGAGAGGCCACCTGGACACGGGCCATTGTTTGCATCAAGATTCTTAAGAAGTTTCATTATACCCTCAGTAGCGATGGGCAGATCAGAAATCCTTGGTGCCTGTCTAGGTCCTGATGAGGTGATGTTAGTGATGTATTCTTTGGGGAAAGTAGACCGGTATTGTTTACTAAGTGCCTCTGCTTTTTTCTTGTGGATGCTGGCTAATTTGCCTTTAAATTGAAGGGCTGCAATTCCACTTGAATCACGTCTTGTTTGCTTGATGAAAGACCAAAACATCTTAACATTGGTTTTAAGAGAGTCAAAGACGGTGGTCGACAAGTGGAGTTGTTCAGGTTTGCGAGGTTCTTTCTGAACCTGTTTACAAAGTTGTTTAAAGCGAGGCCACTGACGAGAAGAACCCTCAGATTTGGCAGTATCGAAAGCTTCGTTCTTCTTCCTGATGAACCGCGTTAAGGGCTTGTTCATCCAGGGTAGATTGTAGGGAGAGTGTTTGTATTTTGATGGAACGTTATGCCCCTGTCCCACTTAGGAAACCTGAATGGAAACCTCTGGAGACTTTGCGCCCCACCCAAGGTTTCCGTGCGGTTCCCGGAGGTTGCAGGTGGTTGCCGGAGGTTGCTGGGAGTGGAAGCAGGTAGGGAGACTGACAAAAACCTCCGGGAACCTCTGGGAACCGCACGGAAACCTTGGGTGGGGCGCAAAGTCTCCAGAGGTTTCCGTTCAGGTTTCCTAAGTGGGACAGGACATTAGACTCCTGGGCTGAGTTGATGGCCTCTTTGAAACAGCACCAGTTTTCTTCAGCTGATCTGTTACCATGCGCAGCGAGGAAGGATTTGCAGAAGTTATCCATCTCCTTCTGGAGGTCGGGAACATTAGCTTTGTGCCAAAGATACATCCTACGCCGTTCGGTCGCCGTTCGGTCTTCTGAATATTTGGTCGTAGGGAAGCATCGACAGTCATTCTGAGATGATCAGATATGCCAGCTTCAGTTACTACAGGAGAAAAACAGCCGGGGTTTGTCACCAGTAGCAAGTCAAGAATATTCCTTACACTATAGGATCCGCTGAGTTACTCCAGCATTTTGAGTCTATCTTCCAAGTGATCTAGATCATTGGACCTTCGCAGCATTAAAGGAAGCCTTTCAAAACACTGAGCCCATGCAGTTCTTTGTAAAGCACTTCCATCAGTTCCATTCCCCTGCTTGTTCTCCCCAGCTCAACAAATTATTCTCCCTCCCTTGTGATTCTTTCTAATTCCCGGTTGAGAGCACTAATTGATTCTGCTTCCAAGACTCCTCCGGAATGAGAGTTGTCCGCAGTCTCTGCATTAAAAAAAATCTTCACATCCTCCTTGCGTCTTTTGCCCATCACTTTGAAACCCCTTGAACCTCAAGTCATCTGGTCCAGAAACAGGTGAGAAACAGATAATTTGCCTTTGATGAAGGGCACCACAGGTTTAGATATGGTACATAGAACCTATCATGATCTTGTACACCTCGCCCTGGTTTCAAGTCCATATTCTTTGCTTCATAGAGGACAGAATGACTGTCATAGAGGACAACCCAGCTTCTGCATATTAATCTTGCAGCTGAAGTCTCTCGTTCTTGGAACCATTCTATCTTGGGGGTGTCAAAACTGCATCTGCGAACATATATTTTAGATGAACACCAGTCCTGCCTGTTGAAAAAATTTCGGCAACAGTGGGTTTGATGCCAATAAACGTAGCTTGTCTTCTCCTGATGTAGCGCTGTCGTTGGTTGCCGCCGGTTTTTCAGGATCGAACCCGGGCCTCTGGCGCTGCTTCACCGTGCCGCCCTCAAATCCTGTCTCAATTTCATGAGCCTTATGGGCCTGTCGCAGTTAGACGATTTTTTTTTTTCAGGCAACTACAGGCGGCTAGTTTGTCACCACATGTTGGCCGGTGATCGCCGGGAGTCGTCTCCTCAGTCACGCGAAAAGTCGTAGCGTCTTTCTGGTCGCCGCTAAATTTTTAACATGTTGAAAACATTTCGGCAACAGTGGGTTTGATGCCAATAAGCGTAGCTTGTCTTCTCCTGTGTAGGCGCTGTCGTTGGTTGCCGCCGGTTTTTCGGCGACCTGCTACGACTATGACAGTCGCCGGCAGTTGCCTAAAAAATTGCCAAGTGGGACAGGCCCTTTAGTCATATAGAATCATACAGCATGGAACCAGACTATTTGGCCCAACTTGCTCTCACCAAAATGGTTTATGATTCGGCATTTTGTGTTGCATTTAGTGCCCCAATATGTGGGGAATCCAGTTTCTAAGAAGCTATTCTTTGTGTTGATGTGTGTTAAACATTGGTAGAATTGTGATTAGTTGTAATTAGTTATAATATACAGCGTGGAAACATGCCTGTGTAGGAAGGAAGTGAAGATTGACACAAAAGGATGGAGTAACTCAGCCCTTTGGCTCGCCGAGTTCACACCAACCATCCATCACCTGTCCACATTAGTTCTGTAACATCCCACTTTTCCATCCACTCCCTAGGCACTAGGGGCAATTTGCAGTCCAATTAATCTACAAACCCAAGCATCTTTGGGATGTGGGAGGAAACCGGAGCACCCAGAATAAATCCCACACGGTCACCGGGACAACGGGCAAATTCGACACGGATAGTGCCCGAGGTCAGGATCGAACCCGCGTCTCTGGCGCTGTGAGGCAGCAACTCTACCACCTGTGCGGCTGTGCCACCCCCGATAGATTGGCGTGAATTTGTCCTTCAAAGTATGGTCAGTAGAACTGTTCTTGTTTCTTTGTAGGAAGCCATGACTCGATGAGTTACTGCTTAGACTTAAGTTCTCCTGTCAAACCTTCAGAGAAGATTTTAAAGTATCTGGATCATGTCATGCCCTGCATCACGCGTCCGGAGATACACAAATGGTGTAAAACCCAGGTAAGCTCTGCCTTTTGAAGCCTACTTTGCATGGCATTTGGAGTATTAAGAATTCCAATCTCGGCTGTGCCATGGTTAGGCAGAGGATGGGCATGGTCCTACAAAATCTTGTCTTCAATAGTTCAACAGTGTTTTATTTATCACCTATGCAACAACACAGCAAACATTTTTTTTGCATATATTACGCATGCAGATGCAGCCGTTTTTGGCGCCATTAATCAAAGTCTGGTCGGCCCGCCCACTAGATGTCCCCCTCCCTTTACAAGGATGTTGCCAGGACTAGAGGGTCTGAGCTATAGGAGAGGTTGAGTCGGATGGGTCTCTATTCCTTGGAGCGCTGGAGGATGAGGGATGATCTTATAGAGGTGTATAAAATCATGAGAGGAATAGATCGGGTGGATGCACATAGTCTCTTGCCTGGAGTAGAGGAATCGAAGACCAGAGGATATAGGTTCAAGGTGAAGGGGAAAAGATTTAATTTCTAATCTGTGGGGTAACTATTTCACACAAAGGGTGGTGGGTGTATGGAACAAGCTGCCAGAGGAGGTAGTTGAGGCTGGAACTATCCCAACATTTAGGAAACAGTTAGACATGTACATGGATAGGACTGGTTTGGAGGGATATGGACTAAACGCAGGCAGGTGGGACCACTGTAGCTAGGACATGTTGGCCGGTGTGGGCAAGTTGGGCAGAGGGCCTGTTTCCACACTGTGTCACTCTATGACTCCTCTCCTTGTCCGGCTTTGTATCCTGAGGGCCACTCCTGTGGTAATGCCTCCTGGCCTTGAAGGAACCGGAGGTGTTACCCCGGATCACTCTTTTACATCCACTCCTCGCGCCCGACGTCTCCCCGTTACACCGTCGGACGAGCCTTCGGGCGGGTTCCCGGTCCCACCGACCAACGAGTCTTCAGCACTCTGAGTTAGATGTAGAATGTTTTATGTATACTGCCTACAGGATGTGTGCGAACCGTTCGTATATAGAATTAAAAACAATATTTTCATAACATTTTCCTTTACAATGTGTGAGTGCACTTTATGGGCCAATAAAGTGGAGTCACTGTGGCAAAGTGAGGACTTTAATTTTATGTTGCACAGTAGGAGGAAGATTAAAACTAGAATAATTTCTAATACTGTAGGAATCTGGCGTAACTCAGCAGCTGGAGGAGGGAGTTCGCTTCTTTGATCTAAGGATTGCTCACAAACCAAATGATGCAACTGAACATTTATACTTTATTCATGGGGTCTACACAACCGTAACTGTTCAGGTAAGCCTGAACTATCTTCAACAAATATAAATTCATAATGTATATTCCTGGATAAATGCTCCATATTTATGATAAAGTATTCTGGAATAATAATATCAATATTTGCAGTGGAAAACTTAACTATTAAAATTAAATTATTTTGAGAATTCTGGAGGTTTGTTTAGGGCTGTAATGTGAAATGGTTAGTATCGGATTGGTTGCAATGGAATTGTATACAAGGCTATATTGCCTGTCCTGCTGAGATACTCCAGCATTTTGCGTCAATCTTCGATTTTAAACCAGTTTCCTGTCCCGCTGAGTTACTCCAGCATTTTGTGTCTGTCTTGTATACAAGACATTATGAGTGTAATGGGCATGCAATCCAATACCACTCATTTTATGCTCTGCCATGTGAAGTTATTTCGTAGAAAGTAGCATGCACTGCAATAAGGGTTTCAGCCCGAAACGTCGCCTATTTCCTTCGCTCCATAGATGCTGCTGCACCCGCTGAGTTTCTCCGGCATTTTTGTGTACCTTCGATTTTCCAGCATCTGCAGTTCCTTCTTAAATGCTCTGCTATAAGTTTGGTTCTTTAAAACCTCCTCTCCTTTCTCCCCCAAGAACCCTCCATCCCCTTAAATCTGTCCGACCCTGCCACCGGTTTCTCCTCTCCCCCCCCCACTTCCACGTATACCATTTACAATGGATATATAATTCACAACTTTTCTATCCCCAAGATTAACAATTTATAACCCTGTTTATCCCTTTGGGTTGCCACCTCTCTTCATCCCTGGCCTATGTCCCAACAATCTGCCGATCAGATAACTCCCTGGCCTGTGTTCATCTATTACAGGTAATGCCTTGTTCTGCCCCCTCCTCTCTCGGATTTCCTTCCTGCTCCCAGAACCATCGATCTGAAGATGGTCCTGACCCGACATGTTGCCGATTCATGTTCTGTGGGGATGCTGCCTGACCCCTTGAGTTACTCCAGCGTTTTGTGTCTATATCTTCATTATATTTTAAAGGATGCTTTTAAGGAGTTTGGCGAGTGGTTGGAAACCCATCCCAAGGAAGTGGTTATATTGGCCTGCAGATTCATGGAAGGGATGACTGAACTGCAGCATCACCGGTTAATTCAGAAAATAACAAACACATTTGGGGCCAAGCTTTGCCTGAAGACCTCTATTGTAAGTAATGCTCTTGGAGTGATGAGTGATTGGAGTATTTGAGTGAGTTAGAATTAATTAATTAATTATAAAAGCCATGAATTCCAATGAAGGGAACCAAGAAACGGAGGGCATATGTTTAAGGTGAGAGGGGAAAGATTTAGTAGGAACCTGGGGGGCAACTTTTTTCATACACAATGTGGTGGGTATAGAAACATAGAAAATAGGTACAGGAGGAGGCCATTTGGCCCTTCGAGCCTGCACCGCCATTCATTGTGATCATGGCTGATCATCCACAATCTGTAACCCGTGCCTGCCTTCGCCCCATATTCCTTGATTCCACTAGCCCCTAGAGCTCTATCTAACTCTCTCTTAAATCCATCCAGTGAATTGGTCTCCACTGCCTTATGTGGCAAAGAATTTCACAACTCTCTGGGTGAAAAAGTTTTTTTCATCTCAGTTTTAAATGGCCTCCCCTTTATTCTTAGACTGGTTCTGGACTCTCCCATCATTGGGAACATTTTTCCTGCATCTAGCTTGTCCAGTCCTTTTAAAATTTTATACGTTTCTATAAGATGCCCTCTCATCCTTCTAAATTCCAGTCGATTACAAGCTCACTCGCTCCAAACTTCCCTCAGATGACAGTCCCGCCATCCCGGGGTTTATGGAACGAGTTGTAAGAGGAGCTAGTTGAGGCAGGTACAATGGCAACATTTACAAGTTACCTGACAGGTACATGGGCTAGGAAAGGTTTAGAGCTATATGGGTCAAACGTGGGCTGATGGGACAAGCGTAGATGGGCATCTTGGTCAGCATGGGCAAGTTGGACCCAATGTTTACGTGCTGTATGTCTCTGTGTATGAAATGTTTAATTTCTAATGTATGGGACAGGGAAAGGGAAAGTTGTTCTGCCACTTGAGACGGGTAAATTCTACTTCACATCTCTTTGTGGATCATCAAATGTAGAAGAGGAACAGGTCCTTCGGCCCACCATGTCTGCGCTGAACACGATGCCAAATTAAACTAATGTCCTCTGCCTGCACGTGATCCATATCGCTTCATTCCTTGGATCATATCGTGATGTTTAGTTTAGAGATACAGCGTGGAAACAGGCCCGCTGAGTGCATCGACTATAATCCCACGGTACGAGTTCATTCCAAGAGCTCTCCCGAGTTTAAAAAAAAAAGTCAAACTCGTGGTAAACACGGAGAATGAACGTAGCGGGTACGTCGGAGCTCGGGGACATCTCTTAGCGGCTCGTAACGCTAACGGCAGGTAGTCGGGAAGACTCGCTAACGGCAGGTAAGCTCGGGAAGACTCGTGAAGATTTTTCAACATGTTGAAAAATGCCCACGAGAGCCCCGAGTACCGACGAGCGGCCATTACCGTAAATCTCCGAGTTCGAATCAGGGCAAACTCGGGAGAACTCTTGGAATGAACTTGCACCGTGGGACAGGGCCACAACGAACAATATACTACACATGGGACAATATACTACACACTAACACTATCCTACACATGGGACAATTTTTACATTTTTCCCAAGCCAATTAACCTACAAACCTGCACGTCTTTGGAGTGTGGGAGGAAACCAAAGTTCTCGGTGGAAACCCACGCAGGACACGGGGAGAACGTACAAACTCCGTACAGACCCCACAGCATCCGTAGCCAGGATCGAACCCGGGTCTCTGGCGCTGTAAGGCAACAACTTTACTGCTGCGCCACCGTTCCACCCGGAGCAGGGAGGTTCTACTGCAGTTGTACAGGGTCTTGGTGAGACCACACCTGGAGTATTGCGTACAGTTTTGGTCTCCTAATCTGAGGAAAGACATTCTTGCCATAGAGGGAGTACAGAGAAGGTTCACCAGACTGATTCCTGGGATGGCAGGACTTTCATATGAAGAAAGACTGGCTTGTGCTCGCTAGAATTTAGAAGATTGAGGGGGGATCTTATAGAAACTTACAAAATTCTTAAGGGGTTGGACAGGCTAGATGCAGGAAGATTATTATTGTTGGGGAAGTCCAGAACAAGAAGTCACAGTTTAAGGATAAGAGGGAAGTCTTTTAGGACCGAGATGAGAAAATAATTTTTTACACAATGTGTGTTGAATCTGTGGAATTCTCTGCCACAGAAGGTAGTTGAGGCCAGTTCATTGGCTATGTTTAAGAGGGAATTAGATGTGGCCCTTGTGGCTAAAGGGATCAGGGGATATGGAGAGAAGGCAGGGATGGGATACTGAGTTGGATGATCAGCCATGATCACATCGAATGGCGGTGCAGGCTCGAAGGGCCGAATGGCCTACTCCTGCACCTATTTTCTATGTTTCTATGTTTAATTCATGGTTGAATTCATGGATATTTTTCTGCCATCCTCCTTTACTTTGCAGGAACAAGTAACATTACGGAAACTGTGGAAGTTGGGTCGTCAAGTCATCATATCTTACGATTACTTTATTGCAAAGGATTATCCGGAACTTTGGCCTGGAATCCCGTATTGGTGGGCAGATACATACAATGCTAAGTCACTCGTTCACTATCTGGAAACCCAGAAACAGGTTGGACGACCAGGTACTGAGAGCATGAGCCTTTTACTATTGAAAAGCATGGCAGTCTTGTGGGCTATGATGGGCTATGGCCAAGGAATAGGTCTCGGAAGATAGACACAAAATACTGGAGTAACTCAGCAGGACAGGCAGCATCTCTGGGGAGAAGGAATGGGTGACATTTTGGGTTGAGACCCTTCTTCAGACTGAGTCAGGAGAAAGGGAGAAATAACCATATAACCATATAACCATATAACAATTACAGCACGGAAACAGGCCATCTCGGCCCTACAAGTCCGTGCCGAACAACTTTTTTTCCTTAGTCCCACCTGCCTGCACTCATACCATAACCCTCCATTCCCTTCTCATCCATATGCCTATCCAATTTATTTTTAAATGATACCAACGAACCTGCCTCCACCACTTCCACTGGAAGCTCATTCCACACCGCTACCACTCTCTGAGTAAAGAAGTTCCCCCTCATGTTACCCCTAAACTTCTGTCCCTTAATTCTGAAGTCATGTCCTCTTGTTTGAATCTTCCCTATTCTCAAAGGGAAAAGCTTGTCCACATCAACTCTGTCTATCCCTCTCATCATTTTAAAGACCTCTATCAAGTCCCCCCCTTAACCTTCTGTGCTCCAGAGAATAAAGACCTAACTTATTCAACCTTTCTCTGTAACCTAGTTGTTGAAACCCAGGCAACATTCTAGTAAATCTCCTCTGTACTCTCTCTATTTTGAGATAGAGATATGGAAGGGTAAGGTGTGAAAACACAGATCAACGTGGACAATGTTCAAGGACATATAGAATGGTACATTGTTAGATGAGGGAAAGGTGACAATGAAGCTTCTATCAGTGTGAATTTATGGAATTCCCTGCCACAGAGGGCAGTGGAGGCCAAGTCACTGGATGGATTGAAGAGAGAGTTAGATAGAGCTCTAGGGGCTAGTGGAGTCAAGGGATATGGGGAGAAGGCAGGCACGGGTTATTGATTGGGGACGATCAGCCATGATCACAATGAATGGCGGTGCTGGCTCGAAGGGCCGAATGGCCTCCTCCTGCACCTATTTTCTATGTTTCTATGTTTCTAATATTTAATCAGGACAGATGGAGAACTGGGATGGGGGAGGGACGGGAATAAAAAGAGAGGGAAAGCAAGAGTTACTTAAAGTTTGAGAAATGATTATTCACACCGCTGGTTTGTAAGCTGACAAGCGAAATATCAGTTGCTGTTCCTCCAATTTGCTTTGGGCCTCACTCTGACAGTGGAGGAGGCCCAGGACAGAAAGGTCAGGGTTGGAATGGGAGGGGGAGTTAATTTATTTCGCAACCGGGGGGTCGGATAGTTCTAGACGAACTGAGTGGAGAACACATGCAGGAGGTTTGGTGTGGCACTATCTCCCTTATGGATGGGTATGGAGAAACTGGAAGGCAGCGACCAGCATTGATTGCTGCAACATTCCAAAAGGGCACTGTCTAGATTCTCATCTGCACGTATCTGGAAATGTCAGATGTGCTGGCTGAGATATTTTACTCTTGAGGCCCTCCATAGTGGGTGATTAGTTGCAGGGGGTGAGGGAAGTGCAATGCACCATGCCCACTAAACCCCGAAAACCAATTCTTGCCAAAGGTTACGGGGAGAATGCAGGAGACTGGGGTTGAGATGGGACAGATAGGTTGGTTAAGATGGAATGGGGGAGCAGATTCAATGGGCCAAATGGCCTAATTCTGCTTCTACATTTAATGGACTAGGAAAGAGCAGGAGAGGCTGCTTTTCCAGCCTCACATCCCGACTAGTTTAAGCCACAGTTTAAAAATAATGGATAATCCATTTAGAAAGGAGACGAGGAAACATTTTTTCTCACAGAGTTGTGAGTCTGTGGAATTATCTGCCTCAGAGGGCGGTGGAGGCCGGTTCTCTGGATACTTTCAAGAGAGAGCTAGATAGGGCTCTTAAAGATAGCAGGGGATATGGGGAGAAGGCAGGAATGGGGTATTGATTGGGGATGATCAGCCATGATCACATTGAATGGCAGTGCTGGCTCGAAGGGGCTCCTGCACCTATTGTCTATTGACCAAAAGTCTGCCATTTCTCTGAAAACCAAAGAGATTAACTCAGTAGGTCAGGCAGCATTTGTGGAAAGAGCAACAAAGGTTTTAGAGTTTCAAGTCCGTCTTTTGGTCAGAACCTGGTAATGAGGCAATGCTTGGAGTGTGTGACAATCTCAAAGAGTTTGTAATGTGTTGGTGTGAAGTGAATAATTCTGCTATTTTGACAAAACCCAGAAGAATGGGGTTGGGGGGTGGGGGGTGAATGATAGATCAGCCATGATGGAATGGCGGATAGACTTGATGGGCCGTATGGCTCCTCTGCTCCTATGACAAGTAATCTATATTATACAGTATATACTTTTATGTTTATTTTGGTAAATGGTTATACTAAGTGATCATAAGTGATAGGAGTAGAATTAGGATATTCGCCCCATCAAGTCTACACCACCATTCAATCATGGCTCATCTATCTCTCCCTCCTAACCCCATTCTCCTGTTTTCTCCCCATAACCTCTGAAACCTGTACTAATCAAGAATCTATCTATCTCTTTGGTTTCCGCCCACACTCCAAAGACGTGCAGGTTTGTAGGTTAATTGGCTTGGTAAATGTAAAAATTGTCCCCAGTGTGTTGTGTGTGTAGGATAGTGTTAATGTTAGTGCGATCGTTGGTCGGCGCGGACCCGGTGGGCCGAAGGGCCTGTTTCCGAGCTGTATCTCTAAACTAAACTAAATTCAACTTTGCCCTGGACTAATGTGGACAGGCCAAATATTACTGAGCATAGACAACTCTTCCATAAAACAAACCCACCACAGTGGGGCCGCACCAAGGGTCTGCAGCAGCTAGAGAGTGTCCCCCCCCACATGAGAGATGAACCTATTTGGTCTGATCCATGCCAATCTACCTGTGGCCAATGCATCTACACATCCAAGCATCGGTAGAAGTGTCTATAGCACAATCCTTGAGGAGATGGAAGTTCAGTCTTCACACTCCAGTCTGTAGGTAAATGATGGAGTCCTGACGGAGTTGATGAAAATGCGTGGAGAATAAAATGGGAGTAGCGTAAATGAAGTGGGCTTGCAGTCAGTACAAACGTGATGGGCCAAAGGGTCTGCATTGGTAATGCATGACTCTGACCAACAACTGAATAAAAATTAAAAAAAGGAATATATTTTTTCTTAAGTTTTAGATGGGCCAGTACATTGCACCATAGAAAATAGGTGCAGGAGGAGGCCATTCGGCCCTTCGAGCCAGCACCGGTAGGTTTCATCCCCTGAAAAAGTACTAAATCGGGTTTTGAGAAAGCTATAAAGATTCACTTTGACATGGTTAAATGTAGAGCTGCCACCTCTAGTTTGAATTGTAATGGTGCGGTTTGATTTTCATGCTGCAGTCATTAGAGTTGTAGAGTTAAGGGCCTGTCCCACTGTACGAGGTAATTCAAGAGTTCTCCCGAGTTTCCCCTGATTTGAACTCGGAGAATTACGGTAATAGCCGTTCGTAGGTACTCGGGGCTCTCGTGGACATTTTCCACGGTACTGAAAAAAAAACACGAGCTTACCGCGTTTCCCGAGTACCTGCCGTTAGCGTTACGAGCCGCTAAGAGACGTCCCGAGCTCCGACGTACCCTCTACGTACATTCCACGTACTTACCACAAGTTTGATTTTTTTTTAAACTCGGGAGAGCTCTTAGGCAAACTCGTACAGTGGGACAGGTGGCCCTTAATTCAATGTGGAAACGGGCCCTTTGGCCCAACTGACTAAGATTTCTATCTGTGCTGGTCCTGTTTGCCTGTATTGGCTTGTATCCCACTAAACCTTTCCTATCCATGTACCAGCCTAAATGTCTTTTAAACACAATCATACCTGCCTCCAGGTTCCTGTGGCAGATCATTCCATATGCCCACATTGTAGTACTTTGTTGCATGTTCATTCCATTGCTTTTAACATGGAGTTTCATGACACTTTCAGGAGTACATGATGTGTTTAGCTTTACCAGCAGAGGATGATTTTTTTAGGCAGTAATCTCTCATAATTATATATTTTTTTAACCTGTTATTTTTTTATTTTTCCCCATGTAGATGGCTTCTTTGTTGCTGGCATGAACCTTACCGAAGATTGGTGGTACATTGCAACTCACCTTATCAGTTCTTTGAAGAAACTGACATTTCCTAATTATCCATATTTGTGTGACTGGATTAAGAAGCAGTGTGTAGGGCCAGGAAAGCCCTGTTTTAATATCATTGCAGGGGATTTTATCGGAGCTGGCTACCTGGTTCCTGTTGTACTTGACCTCAATAGAAAACTGATTTAAAATGAAATGATGTATTTATATATATTTTTTTAAATCACAATTCGAGGTTGCTGTCCCATTTCGTCTGCTCCTCTGCGAACATTTTGTCTGCTCCACTGCTGAATCTCCTCAAGGTATGCCTACTTAGAAGAAGTTCTCCTCCTCTCTCCGACAAGTGTGCTACAGCATCCTCTCTCGCTGCACCCCCTCTGTGATTCCTCCTGCTCTCCGACTCCACCACCGCGTTTTAACACAGACTTGCTAACCTTTTTGCACACCTTTCATTCATTTGTTCCATATCAAAATCAAAATCTCTCGTTTCCCTCTCCCTTGACTCTCAGTCTGAAGAAGGGTCTCGACCTGAAACATTACCTATTACTTTTCTCCAGAGATGCTGTCTGACCCGCTGAGTTACTCCAGCTTTTCGTGTCTATCCAAGATTCATCTTTGGCTTGGTTTAAATGTAGTGTTGTCACCCCCCCCCAAGTCTACAGTTTATGGGTTTAAACTCCCATTTTGAGACCTGTTGATAATCCGGCACTGAATGCGTGTTAGACACAAAGTGCTGGAGTAGCTCAGTAAAAGATGGGTGACGTTTCGGGTCGGGAAACATCTTCATATGTTCAAAATCAGACAGCATAGAAAGAGATTATTTGGCCCATCTTGTCTCCGTTGTGTCAAATAGTCTATCCATGTACGTCTAAATGTATTTTAAACATAATCGTACCCACCACTACATGTTCCTGTGGTAGTTAGTTCCATATTGTTTTACTTCCATTGAATTTAACAGAGTGTAGCATGCTTTCATGTGTACGTTACCAACCGGATAATGGACCATATGAAAGAAACTTGCTCCCTTGTTCTTTTCCTGGATTGCAATAAATTACCATCTCCTCGCGCAGATTAAGCGAGCATTGATTTGCTTGCTGCCCTTTGACCTCACTGTGTGAACGTTGGAGGGAGATTTTTGGACGAGGTTTAAAACTAAACACTCCCTCATGTCCCACTGGTGAAAATGTAACGAGGTAGGTATTGCTGAAATTGGTTGTATTATTTTCACCAATAGTTATCCTAATTTAATGAAACAATGGCACAGTTCCACTATATTATACGGGTGGGATATTGCCACAGCTGGTAGCACAGCTGCCTCACAGCACCAGAGACCCAGGTTTGATCCTGACCTCAGGTGCTATTTGTGTGGAGTTTGCATGTTTTCTCCGTGACTGCATGGGTCTCCTCCAAACTCTCCAGTTTCCTCCACGTCCCAAAGACGTGTGGGTTTGTAGGTTAATTGGCCTCTAAACTTTCCCCTAATATGTAGATTGGCTGAGAATGTGGAATAACATAGAACTAGTATGAGCGGTTGATCGATGGTTCGGGTGAACTTGTTGGGCTGAAAGACCTGAATGCGTGCTATATATCTTTAAACTAAATTATACGATGGATCCAATCCCAAGCTGCACTCCCAATAGATGTGATTTCTTTCCAGGTATTTGGCCGATTTAAGGGCCTGCCCCACGTTCCCTCGTCCTCTGCCGAGTTGAAAGGACCTTAAAAAAAAATCAAGATTTTTGTGATCTACGAATTCCGCCTCCCGACTATCTTTTTACTCGTGGACTTTTTTGTCATGCTGGAAAAAACGTCCCGACCTACCTGATGCCCCGAGTACCTGCGGCTGGCATAACGAGCCGCTACGATATATCTACGGACTCCTACGGACATTCTCCGAGTTTGAATCAAGGGGAAAACTCGGGAGAATTCATGAGTAACTCGGGAAGGTGGGACAGGCCCTTAACTTTTCATAATGCCAATTAAAGCCATAATCTCTCTATTATTAGTAACAAATAATATGATGATCATGAAGAATGCAAGGATTATTTAGAGTATTCAACAGCCAGTCTACTTTAACTTTGTAGCCTCAGGAATACATATCTAGCACTTTTTGAAAGTTTGCAATGCAAGCTGATATTGTACTTGTAACTGTTACAAATTGCATTGATGCAAACTATATATATATATATATATATTAAAAAATAAAATTTAGAGCATATTTACTTATGTTAGTCCAGAATTTTATCTGTTGCCTAAATTCCTGTCCTTCTCTCTATGTTTTTTTTAAGGTGGTGAATGCAGAATGGGGTTAAGAAGGAAAGATCAATCAGCCACGATTGAATGGCGTAGACTTGATGGGCCGAATGGCCTAATTCTGCTCTTATGAATTGGGAAAGTTTAAGGGCATGTGAGGAAGAATAGGTTACAAGGAATGGGGATATGAGACTGTACCAATTGCCCAAGAGCTGGCATTGATGGGCCAAATGGGCTCCGATGAGGTGAGAGAATGAGAAGTGCTTTTAACTAAAGATGGCGTGTACCAAGGGGTTTTACTGGCTAGCTCTTACTACTTCATTAAAGTATAGATAAATATTGCCGGAAGATTAATTAGCTGTGGGAACTTTATTGTCAGAGCTTGGTATTGTTTCTTGCCCCGTGGTACACACCATAGTTAGTTGAAAGCACTTCTCATTCTCTCACCTAGTGCCAGGCGTGGCCAGGAGGCTGAGCCCTGAACTCCTCCTCGAGGTTGTGGATGAAGTGGCAGCAGGTACCGTAGGGGCAGAAGCTGGTGGTGTGCAAGGTAAGGCTTGTACTTGGGGTAGCGGCTGATGCCGTGGGCGAATTGGCACTTGTCGCTGTAGCGGCCCATCGGGGAACGGGTTCCTCTGGAGTTGGAGCAGGGTTTGGCTGGAGTTGGAGCTGTCTGTGGGTCCCGTGGGTCTGGGGCCGCTGGTGTTGGCGATCCGGGCTGTCAGTTGGCCCGGCTGGAGAGGCGGAGGCGAGCTGGGGTTGGCGCTTCTCCACGCTGGCCCTGGGGTTCGGTGTCCTGTTGGTCCGGATATCTCAATTGGGGGGGGGGGGCGGGGGACGGTCCAGTGGGGGTTCCGCAGCGCTTGCGGGTCTCTTCCCCCCCCCCCCCCCCCCCCCCCACCGAAAAAAGAGAAAATATGGGACCCAAACTATACTCACTGAATCAACAGCGCTTTGTTCAATTTTTATTTAAAGGATTCGACCTTTGTCAAATCCCATGATTCCTTGCGTTTTTCGGAATACCGAACTCGCTTATTCTTTTTAGTTCAGGAATACAATGCGGAAACAGGCCCTTAGGCCCACTGAGTCTGCACCGACCAGTGATTTCTGCCCATTAACACTATCCTACACACACTACGGACATTTTAAAATGTTTTTATACCAAGCTAATTAACCTACAAACCTGTACGTCTTTGGAGTGTGGGAGGAAACTGACGATCTTGAAGAAACCCCACGCAGTCACGTGGAGAATGTAAAAAATCTGTACAGACAGCACCCGTAGTCGGGATACGTGCTTTTTATAACTTATTTATTGAATGGAATTTTATTTGTTTAAGCATTCATTCTTTGTATGAGATAAAGTACAGTTCTGTCTGCCTCTTGAAGTAATGAAAGACTGCATATAGAAAGAGCCAGGAACACTCCCAGTAATCTAGTCGACTGTGCCGACTCGTCTCGCTGTCATTTGTGGGATCTTGCTGTGTGCAAACTGGCCATGTTTCCCCACGGAACGATGATTGTTGCACTTCATTATCATTCTCCAGACATTCCTCAGTGGTGGGGTGTTTTTTTGTATAAGCCTTCGCCTCTAGCAGGGCAGGAGAAAAACGATAAGGATCTTCAGGAATATAGAAAAGCTTTTTACGTCAAGGCTGCAACAGCTTCCTGTATTTCCCGTACGCAGAGCGACTGATGATCACGTGCACGTTGGCCAGACCGTCTTCTGGCAAGACGTCCACTTCCTGCACAGTGGCTTCCTTGTACAACCAGCTGGAGAGATGAAAGGCACAGTGTTACAGGTCTGCGTCGTTAAGTGATCCTTTCTGTTCAGTGATCCATGAGAAACTTGTACTGAACAAACGCGCTTTCTTTGAGCAATACAAGTTAATTCTTTAAAAATGATCTTGAACACTAACTGGTGTAGAACTTCATCCTCTGTCGCTTGTATTAAGTACACACTACGATAGTGACTATGTTTACTAATCTGAACAGTTTGTTCCTTTGAATTCTGACACGATATTCTGCATTTAACACAAGTGATCGAGATTGAATCTGCACTGTGCTCATTTTCACTATGTAAACAAAAGAACTTTGTTCAGAAGATATGTGATTTAATTCTTACCTTAATTGAGGCCCAGCCAAATTTACTTTGATGGTGAGGATTAGTTTTCCTGTTGCTTGCAAAACTGCCTCCTCAATTTTCTTTTTTAGGTCATCCATTCCAAGTCCATGAAGGGCTGAAATTGCAATGGTGTTCGGATCTGCGGGTTGATAACTGTAAGGTGGAAAAATTACCCTCCAGTGTCTGAGATGAATCAAAGTCAAACAGACCTGAAACGGGCCCTGCTGGCCAATATGTCCCATCTAAAAAAGATACAAAGTGCTGGAGTAACTTAACGAGTCAGGCGGCATCTCTGGTGATGCTACCTGGCCCACTGAGTTACTCCAGCACTTTGCGTCTTTACTTTGTTAACCAGCATCTGCAGTTCCTTGTATGCCCCATGTAAGCTAGTCCTGTTTGCCCATATTCCCCTAACCCATGTTCTGTTCTATGCTATACCTGCATGCAGGCCAAACTCAGGATGAATAAATATTGATTAGGATGCAGGCGTTCATTTGGGTCTATGATTCGATACACCAAATGGCATCTCTCCATGTCATAAAAAAAGCAAGGAAATATAATATTTATGTGAAATATGCCTTTGGGCATTATATATGTTTTGTAGTATGCCCATCAATTACAATGTTCTTACCTGTTCACCAAATCAATTTTATTATGGACTTCAATAATAGAATTTAATAGTTCATTTGGCAATTGGAGATTCTTGAGAATATTTAACACATTCACTTTCTGGTTGACAGTTTCAGGGTGACTTATGTCTCTGACGTGAACTATAACATCCTGGAAATATATAAAGAGAGAAAGGAAAATAATTAAGAAACTACATTTTTATGGGAGCCGAGCTCATGCAACACTGGAAGAATGGGAATACATTTTTGCAGTTTCTAACTTTCTTTTCATGGTTCTGAATGAGTTTATTAGATTCACACTAATTCTTCTTTGTTCTTTTGAAGTGCTCCAGTTTCTCTATCCTCTCTTGTGTACGTTTTCTATCATCATGAAGCCTCTTCTGTGGCATCCTCTCTTTGATATTCCTCCTGATGTAGGTACTCAAAATTAGACATTATATTTTGATGTGGCAGATCATCTAATGATAGTTCTGGTTACTATGAATGCCCTTTACTTCTCAATACTGAGAGTGCTCAGGGCCAGATTGAGCATTGCTCCGAAAAAAAGGATAAATGACACTCACAGCAAATGACCAGTTCATCCAAATTAACATGAATAACGCCCTGTCTAATATAATGCAATAAAAATATATTTATGTCTTGGGCATAGCTTTAAAGTGAAGGAGCAACGTTTAAAGGATATGCGCGGGAGATTTTCTTTACACACAGAGGGTGGTGAGTGCCTGGAATGCACTACTGCAGATGGTGATTGTGGCAATTATGATTTCGCATTTAAGGGACATTTAAGCGACATTTGGATGAACATTTAAGGGACATTTGGATGAGCAGATGGATATAGAGGGAAAGGAAGGATATGGATAATGTGCAGGCAGATAGGAGTTGGTCATGGCATAATTCGGTCTCATGTGGGCAGAAGGGCCTGTCCCTGTGCTGTACTGTTTTATGTAAAAGATACAGCATGGAAACAAGCACTTCGGGCCACCGAGTCCACGCCAACCACTGATCACCCATTCACACTAGTTCTATCTTATCCCAACTTCCTACACACTAGGGGCAATTTACAGAGGCCAATTAACCTACAAACTCACGGGTCTTTGGTATGTGGTAGGAAACAGGAGCATGTGGTTGAAACCCAAGCGGTCACAGGGAGAACGTGCAAACTCCACACAGACAGCGCTTGAGATCAGGATCAAATCCAGGTCTCTGGCGCTGCGAGGCAGCAACTCTACCAGCCGTGTCACCCGAATATTATAAATGCAAACAACTATGAATTAACCTTTCATAGACACAAAAAGCTGGAGTAACTCAGCGGGACAGGCAGCATCTCTGGAGAGAAGGAATGGGTGACGTTTCGGGTCGAGACCCTTCTTCAGACTGAAAGTCACGGGAAAGGGGAGCGAGAGATATAGATGACGACAGAGAGATATGGAGCGATATAGAGAGATATAGAGCAATAAACGATATAGAGAGATATAGAGCAATAAACAAAAGATATGCAAAAAATTAACAATGATAAAGGAAACAGGCCATTGTTAGATGTTTATTGGGTGAAAACGAGAAGCTGGTGCGACTGGAGGAACAGCACCTCATATTTTGCTTGGGCAACTTACAACCCAGTGGTATGAATATTGATTTCTCTAACTTCAAGTAACCCCGGCAGAACCCTCTAGCTGAAACAAGATACATTCCATGGCTTTTAAAAATAACAAGCCTATGCACTTGATAATCAATATTACATTTAGAAAACAAAACTTACTGAATACGCCACATCCTCCAGTGTGGCCGAGAAGGATTCAACTAATTTGTGGGGAAGTTGAGAGAGAAATCCAATGGTGTCAACATAAAGGACTGTCATGCGACTCGGAGTCAAGCCAGCATGAGTGGTAACATCGAGTGTAGCGAACAGCTGATCTCTAGGGTGAAGACCCGCGTCTCCAGTCAGGCTTTTGATCAGAGTGGTTTTGCCTGAGTTGAAAATATGAAAGGCACCGGGATTAAAACATATTCCATTGGGAAGAAAAGTTTGACATGTTTTATAAAACCTTCCAATGCTTTAGAAACATAGAAAATAGGTGCAGGAGTAGGCCATTCGGCCCTTCGAGCCTGCACCGCCATTCAATATGATCATGGCTGATCATCCAACTCAGTATCCTGTACCTGCCTTCTCTCCATACCCCCTGATCCCTTTAGCCACAAGGGCCACATCTAACTCCCTCTTAAATATAGCCAATGAACTGGCCTCGACTACCCTCTGTGGCAGAGAGTTCCAGAGATTCACCACTCTCTGTGTGAAAAAAGTTCTTCTCATCTCGGTTTTAAAGGATTTCCCCCTTATCCTTAAGCTGTGACCCCTTGTCCTGGACTTCCCCAACATCGGGAGCAATCTTCCTGCATCTAGCCTGTCCAACCCCTTAAGAATTTTGTAAGTTTCTATAAGATCCCCTCTCAATCTCCTAAATTCTAGAGAGTATAAACCAAGTCTATCCAGTCTTTCTTCATAAGACAGTCCTGACATCCCAGGAATCAGTCTGGTGAACCTTCTCTGCACTCCCTCTATGGCAATAATGTCCTTCCTCAGGTTTGGAGACCAAAACTGTACGCAATACTCCAGGTGTGGTCTCACCAAGACCCTGTACAACTGCAGTAGAACCTCCCTGCTCCTATACTCAAATCCTTTTGCTATGAAAGCTAACATACCATTCGCTTTCTTCACTGCCTGCTGCACCTGTGTTAAAATGAGTTCTTTTTGCCAGTCTAATTCAAGAAAACTTGAGTCAAACCATTGCTGCTAAAATCAATTCTTTATTCTGTCAGCGCTGGATAATTCTTTAAACCTTCCAACACAGAGTTAGAAACTCTGGGGCTGGTCGAAAGAACTACTGACTTTGGCATAAATGTAACACATTATATAAGTAATAGACAAGGATAGTACAAAAGGAGTGGCAAACTATTAACCAATCATTATGGTTTACCATACATTTAACTTATTTGCATTAACCAATCAACTAAATCCTTTCCATTGATTGACAACGCGTATAGTCACATGATTTTCCCTTTTCCAGCCCCTTTACAACCTTCTTCCCCTCTGTGGTTTCTTCAACCTCTTTTCTCAAAATCATTTTATTTCAATAAAGTAAAACCACAGATATACAACTAATTCTCAGAATATATACATAATACAGCAATCACACAACACATACATACAAAACATATTTTCACTTTTGGAAGAGAAAGTTATTTCTAAAACTTCCGATTTAAACAAAGTCTAATACTTACAATCGTAATTAAACACAATACACTTCACAATTAATTTTCTTACAACCACATAGTTAAAATACAGTTACTTATGGATTACAAAGATTAAAGATGAGTTTTGCCTCATTCTTACAAAGTGATAAAAGACAAAATTCTAATCACACAATTCCCAACTACAGACACATAAAGGCCATTAATTGTCACACTTGATTGCTTCTTCCCAAGCTCGGGTCAAATTTCATTCTGTATTACAACCTCCCCCTACTATCTCTGGAAGAAAAGAATGTAAAAGCCTCTTCACTAAAAGCATTCCTCACAACAAATGAAAGATCAAAACAGAATTACTTTCTCAGTTTCTGGTAACCATAAGAAATCCTTTTGCAAAGGTCACACAACCATCACCTATGCCTTATCTCTTATCCCAACATAAACACATGTAAACAGCACAAACCATCTCACAGACTAGTATCTACCCTTGGTGCCTACAATCCAACATAGGCAACCATAAATCGCCTTAAATGACACAGCCAAACTCTGAGATGTGTCACAAAGGAAGAAGGATGGTGCCCATGTCATGGAGAAAGATCCCATTTACAACTTCCATTATAAACAGCAACCTAAACCAACTACAACTTCTCACAGCATGATTGTAGTTGTTTAAAGTGCTTTATAAATAAAGTTATTATTATTATTATTGCTTCAAAGCAATAAATAAAGATATGCCTATTCAGATCAACCTTTCCATGTTATGATAAGCCATCTGTTCTCCTGTGTGTGTTCTTTGTTCTTTATTTCTTTGTGGAGGCATGTATTTCTGAAAGTCCCAACTCCAAACCCTTCTCTTGCAACTTAACACAAGTTCCTTAAGAACTTATCATTTGAGCAATTTTATTATATATTTCCTCATTTGCATGCCTACTTTCAATGACTGGTGTACCATGACACCCAGGTCTCGCTGCATCTCCCCTTTTCCTAGTCGGCCACCATTTAGATAATAGTCTGCTTTCCTGTTTTTGCCACCAAAATGGATAACCTCACATTTATCCACATTATACTGCATCTGCCAAACATTTGCCCACTCACCCAGCCTATCCAAGTCACCTTGCAGTCTCCTAGCATCCTCCTCACAGCTAACACTGCCCCCAGCTTAGTGTCATCCACAAACTTGGAGATATTGCCTTCAATTCCCTCATCCAGATCATTAATATGTATTGTAAATAGCTGGGGTCCCAGCACTGAGCCTTGCGGTACCCCACTAGTCACTGCCTGCCATTGTGAAAAGGACCCGTTTACTCCTACTCTTTGCTTCCTGTTTGCCAGCCAGTTCTCTATCCACATCAATACTGAACCCCCACTGCCGTGTGCTTTAAGTTTGTATACTAATCTCTTATGTGGGACCTTGTCGAAAGCCTTCTGGAAGTCCAGATACACCACATCCACTGGTTCTCCCCTATCCACGCTACTAGTTACATCCTCGAAAAATTCTATAAGATTCGTCAGACATGATTTACCTTTTGTAAATCCATGCTGACTTTGTCTAATGATTTCACCACTTTCCAAATGTGCTGCTATCCCATCTTTAATAACTGACTCTAGCAGTTTCCCCACTACCGATGTTAGACTAACCCATAAAAAGACCCAGGTGCTGAAGACCCAGCAACGACCTTTGGTGCTGTGTTAAAAATTCCCCAAAGGCATTAACAATAATGGACTGTGATGCAGCATTTGTAGCATATAAAAATCACCCAATTGTTCTTCATTTTCTGTTTTCTGGAGTAGAACCAAAAATATTCCTTTGCATGTACCTTGCATGTTCCCAATAACCCTTTCTGGCTTAAGCCCTCCCTTCACCACCTCCAGTTTAAATTCCATTTGGAATATTTTGGAGGACCAAGAAACCAAGAACCAAGTACACCGAATTTCATTAATGTAAGCATTGATGGAAATATTCTTTACTATTACTTTAGTTATTTATTATATACAGTAAGAACATAGAAGATGACTAAGGCCACTGAATCATGCGATTCCCCAGGCTATAAGGATGCACTTTCCTCCATTCATGACGCCAAAGTAGAGATGGTTGAAGTTCTTAGGAGATAATATCACCAGCAATTTGTCCTGAACTAGCCACATCGAAGCAATGGCCAAGAAAGAGTGCACCAATGCCTCTATTTTCTTAGAAGGCTTAGGAAGTTCGACATGTCCCCAACAACTCCCACCGACATCTACAGATGCACTGTAGAAAACATTTTATCGAAATGCATCCTAGTATGGTTTGGGAACAGCTCCATCCAAGACTGCAAGGAATTGTAGAGAGTTGTGGACATAGCCCAGACCATCACGCAAACCAACCTCCCTTCTATTGACAAACACTTCACGCTGCCTCAGCAAGGCTACCAACATAAGCAAGGATGGATCTCACCCTGGTCACTCCCTCTTCGGATCTCTTCCATCAGGCAAGAGGTACAAAAGTATGAAAACGCATATCTCCAGATTCAGGGACAGTTTCTTCCCAGCTGTTCTCAGACAACTGAACCATCCTATCACCAACTAGGGTGTGCTCCTGAGCTACCATCTATCTCATTGCAGATGCTCGAACTATCTTAGATCGAACTTTACTGGACTCTTATCTCAACATCAATCCCTTTATCACATATCTGTACACTGTGGACTGCTTGATTATAATAATGTATGGTCTTTTCGCTGACTAGATAGCACACAACAAAAAGATTTTCACTGTACTTTGGTACACGTGATAATAATAAAGTAATTTAACTAATTAATGAACATAGAGGATGTTTACTTAAATTATAGTTATTTTTGAATGGGGAAAGAACAGGGGAAAATATATCACTTGAGCATTATACTGAATTTTAATTGTATCAGATTTTTACCGAATGTTGAACTCACCGCAGTTAGTGTAGCCCATGACAGAAATAATTGGGAACTCTCTGCGTTTGCGTTGAGTTCTCAGCAACTGTCGTTTTTTTCTTAACTTCTCCAAGGCTCCTCTAATCTTTAGTTCCCTCTCCTTGAGGAGGCGTTGCTGAACCTCCATGAAGGTCTCACCTGGAAAATGGTGATTGTATGAAATTGTCTGAACCATAAGAATGCACGAAGTAGTTTAGTTTAGAGATACAGCTCGGCCCACCGAGTCCATACCGACCAGCGATCCCCGCATATTAGCACTGCCCTACATACACTAGGGACAATTTTACATTTATACCAATCGGATTAACCTACAAACCTGTACGTCTTTGGAGCGTGGGAGGAAATCGAAGATCTTGGAAAAAACCCAAGCAGGTCAGAGGTAGAACGTACAAACTCCGTAAAGACAAGCACTCGTAGTCAGGATAGAACCCGGGTCTCCGGCGCTGTAAGTCAGTAGCTCTACTGCTCTGCCACTGCGCCAAGTATGAGCAGGAGTAGGCCACTCAGCCCCACAGGCCATTTCTGCCATTCAATAAGAAATCTTACATCAGCTGCACCTCTCTACAAATACTGGTGGGCGGCACAGTGGTGTAGTGAGTAGCACACAACTCCTCCTCACCTGGATCCACCTACCGCTTGCCTCATCCCGCCCCCTCACCTCTTTATACTTGCTGGCTCCCCTCTATTTTTTTCAGTCCAGATGAAGTGTCCCAATCGGAAACATTGAGTGTCCATTTCCCTCCACAAGTGCTGCCTGGCACGCTGAGTTTCTTCAGCAGATAGTTTGTTGCTCCAGGTTCCAGCATCTGCAGTCTCTTGTGTCCCCTGTGAGTAATGCTATTGCCTCTCAGTTCCATCAACCTGAGTTTGATCCCATTTGTGTGTAACATCTCCCAAGAAATGGTTTCCCTGGGTGCTCCAGTTTCCTCCCACATTCCAGATAAGTGCTGACTGGCAGACTAAATGGTCACTTCAAATTAGTCCTAGTATAACGTGAGTGATAGGAAAATCAGAGGAATTGATAGGCATGTGAAATAAACGGAATTAGAAAGAATTACATGGGTGAATGGGACAGATGGGAATGTATAGACTAGATCTGCCTCTTACATTATAAAAAGATAAAAATACAAGCACCCCATATATAATATCTTAAAATCCAAAAACAATTGATTTCTGCCTCAATTATATGCAGAATTTCAGATCTCCAGTTCTCTGGGGTCAAAGTTCCACTGATTCATTACCATCTCATTTAAGACATTTTTTCTCATCTTCTAAACTCCAAAATGTACAGAAATCAGTTTGCTTAAACACCCTATAATGGCAAATCTGCCATCCCAGGAATCAATCGAGCTAACCTTTGCTGCACTTCGTATTTTATAGGCATATTCTTTCTTAGGTAGGAAACTAGAACTGTATATATTAAAGACGTGGTCTCTCTAGGATACCATTTAGTTGGAACATGATACAATACAATACAATACAATACCTTTTATTTATCATTTGAACCTCACATGAGGTTCAAACAAAATTTGGTTTCTGCAGCCATACAAAAAAAAGAACCAAGACACACACCAACACAATTCAATTTACATAAACATCCATCACAGTGAGTCTCCTCCTCACTGTGATGGAAGGCAAAGACTTGTCTCTCCCCACGTATTCAAATCCTCTTGCAAGGAAGGCCACCATATGAACCAATGATATTGGTAAGTAACTTAGCTGATGAAAGGCATGAAAGAGTTGAAATATTACCTGACCCCATAATATATCTGGATCCACCGCCTTGTTGGTCTAAGTGGGCAAATTCATTTCTCAGCTGGGACCTGCCAAATAAAGGCAAAACAATATTTAATTCAAATCGGCAGAAGACTCCCATAAGAAGAGGCTGCATTTCAGTAAATCCTGTTTAGAACCAGTGCCTACTGTAGTACAATTTTACAAAATACAAATTATATTTTAAAAGTAAAAAATAAATTAAAGCTCATATAACCCCAGAATTTGAATGTTTAACATCTTTTCGATGTGAGCAAGTGCTTCTTTGTATTAGGATGGAGGATGGCTTGCTTCCACTTTGGTTGTGTCATAGAGTCATACAGCACAGAAACAGGCACTTCAGTCCCATTAGCCGATGCCAGCCAAGATGCCCCATCTGCATTAGTCTCACTGGCCTGCGTGCTTGGCCCTTATTCCTGTGAAGGTTTCCTATTGATGTACTTGGATAATGTCTTTTAAATGTTGTTATAATAAGGCTGCCCAGTGGCGCAGCAGTAGAGTTGCTGCCTTACAGTTCCAGGGATCTGGGTTTGATCCTTACTACGTTTCAAATGTCTTTTATTGTCACGTGTACCAATTAAGGTACAGTGATATGCGAATTACCATACAGCTATACTAAATAAAAGCAACAAGACGCGCAGCTACATAAAAGTCAACATAAACATCCACCACAGCCGATTCCCCACATTCCTCACTGTGATAGAAGGCAATAAAATCTAATCTTCGTCCACATTTTTACTCCGTGGTCGGGGCAGTCGAACCATCCGTTGGTACGATCAAAGCACCCGAAGCCGGCGGTCGAAGCCCCCACGTCGGGGCAGTGGAAGCTCCCGTGTTGGGGCGGTCGAAGCACCTGCAGCTTGGAGATCCCGATGTCGGTCTCTAACCATAGACCGCGAGCTCCACGATGTTAAAGTCTGCAGGCAAGCGCGGTAGAGCTCAGAGGTCGATCCCTGGCAAAGGGATCGCGAGCTCCGCGATGTTGAAGTCCCACAGGCTTCCACGGTGGAGCTCTCAAAGTCAGTCTCCAACAAAGGCCGCCAACTCCTCGATGTTAGGCCGCAGGGCGGACGGAGATACGGTACGGAAAAAAAATCGCATTAAAGGTAAGAGGTTAGAAAAGGTTTCCCCCAACCCCCCACATAAAACAAACTGAAGGACACTAAAAACATACATTTAACACATACTAAAAATACAACGAAGAAGAAAGGGACTGTTGGCGAGGCAGCCATTGCTGGCCCCACCCGGTTATGCTGTCGGGACCTTAACCCTCCACAGCCGTCGCTGCGGGCATCCAAATGTGCAGACAAGGTAAAAAGTCCAGGTAAGACCTGAAACGGTGCCTCCCCACCGGAGACCGCTGCTTCAAGTTGGCGTAGGCCGCAGGCCGGCAGTCGGAGATTTAAAGTTCACGCCGCAGCCAGAAGCACTGCAGACTGCAGGGCCAGCAGTCGAAGCTCCCTTCCAGAGGTCCCCAGCGAGGGACCGCGCTCCTGATGGTAAGTCCACGCCGCGTCCGCGGTAGAAGTTGCCGTGGTCCGGCATTTGGAGCTTTTTCGTCCCCCACGAGGGATCCCAAGCTGCGGACCCCGCTCTAACTGGAGCTCTGCAGACCGCGTCCCGAAGATGTGCGGGGTTGTATGTTAATTGACTTCTATAAGATGGCCTCCAACCTATAGGGAGTGCATGCAAAAGTGGGATAACATAGAACTAGTGTGAATGGGTGATCAATGGTCAGCGTGATTTCAGTGGGCTGAAGGACATGTTTCCATGCCATGATCTCTAAATTAAATTAGATTCCAATTATACAGACAATGTTGAGAACCAAAGAAATCTGAATTTAATCTTCATTTCTTATGGAAAAATAAAAAGGCGGAGTTTAATATTCTTGATTTGTAAGGGTGTCAAGGGTTATGGGGAGAAGGTAGGAGATTGAGAAGGAAATATAGACCGGTCATGAATGAATGGCGATGGGCCCAATGGTCTAATTCTGCTCCTATGACTTATGAACTTATGAGAGCTGACACTTTCTTTCAATCTGAATTCAGTGTCAAGTATTAAAGATCAAAGTACAGCGCTTTGTGACAAATTGTACTGTCTAACAATGTGAGCAATTTATGCAACAGTGTTGATGATGAAAAGGGCGTACAGCCTTACCTCAGGTATGGGATCTCGGCGAGTGCTATCTGCATTTTGGCCTCTTTGGTACGAGCATTGCAACGGAAGATATGAAGGACAACGGAATACCTGTCAAAAACTTGAACGCCCCAAGCAGATTTTAACTCTTTCTGAAAAACATAGAAACAAATATTTTAAGAACTATTCTGCACAAAATGAGCCATGGAATAAAATGGCAAATAAGTATAATGAACCAAGTATTTTTTGTTGTTGTTGCTGATGATTCTATATTAGAATGGTGAATACCTTTGAAACCATCCTATTGTAAAATAAAGCTATTGTGTAAAGTTTTTATAAACTTTCAGTTAAAACATAATTATCTATACTTTTAAAGACACAACATGTTGGAGTAACTCAGCAGTTCAGGCAGCATCTCTGGAAAACATGGATAGGCAACGTTTCGGATAGGAATCCTTCTTCAGTCTGATTCTGGGGGGAGAATGTCAGGACAAAGTGTGGCAGGTAATAGGTGAACACAGGCGAGAGGGGGTTTGTTAGGCAGAGGATTGGACAAAGGGATAAAGGACAGAAATTAAAACAGAAGGTGTGAGACAAAAGGATTGTGAAGCCAGAGGAAGGAATATCCTCAAAAATAAAATCTAAAAACCTTGAATTTTATTCCTCTGCTTAATTTTCCTAATTCTTCATTAATCATTCAACATATAATGTAATACATCATGAACTATTTTTACTTAGTGCGCTCTGCTTAACGATAAATGCATCTTTACCTCCGATAATGCAGACAGTCTTTCAACGTTCATAAACACGGCAGTAATCTGTGGCATCCCTTTTATTATTTCTGTAAAACAGTTGTATTTGAATTTAATTGTTTAAACCATAATTACATTACAAGAGCAGCTACTCTTCAAAATCACTTCATTGTTTTCAAAATTTTCTCAGTAGTCTTGAGTATAAGAAAATCTTATAACAATAGAAGACTTTTGCTGCAACAAAGCTTTGCCAAAATAGTTTGGTCCAATAACAATACTATTGTGCATTACTGTACCAAGAAGCCAGTGTTTCACTGAAGTGAGCTTGTATGGCAGGCTACAGCAACTTCATAACATTAAGTTACTTTTAATGCACTTTCATAAAGTTCAGTAAGACATTTACAAATTATTTGTTTGGTGAATGGAAAATGCAGTCTACAGATATATCTAGATATCAGTACCATTTTCAAAATATATAATTCAGACTCTTTGTTACCAGTAAGAGTCTGTAAGACCTGTACGAAATTGTTACCTGTAAGAGTCTCAAAATTGCCTTTGCCAAAAATTAGTTTGTTATCTGGACTTTTTGTGGAAAGGATGAGTTTATCAACAACTTGCCAGTTGGGCAGGGTATTCACAAGTGCAACTGCTTCAGCCATCTGAAGTTCACCTTGTGAAGGAAGAAAGAAAGAATAATATGAATTGAACTGTACAACGTGCAACAGCACCAGGTCAGAGTAATCCAGCTCCAACTCACCAGAGGGCAAATAAATACCCTGCTCATGTACAAGAGAAAACAATTATAAAACCAATACATATGCAAACAATTAACAAGAGAAAAGTGCAAATTAAGAATATTTTAAGTTTTGAATTGCAGAAGAAATGAATTGCAGCAGTAGATTGCATGGCAAGATTAAATTTCAATATTAATGCAGTCTTCAGTCACATTCAGACAAGAGCACAATTATTCAATGTAGTCATAGAGCATGGGAACATGCCCTTTGTGTCTACCTGCCCATGCAGAGCAAGATGCCCCATCTATGCTGGTTATAAGTAACAGGAGCAGAATTAGGCCATTCGGCCCATCAAGTCTACTTCGCCATTCAATCATGACTTATCTATCTCCCCCTCCTGCCTTCTCCCCATAACCACAAAACCATGATGACTTTGGCCTATTTTATCATGAACTTCTGTACTCCGTAACCTCATCCTTTATAATGGACTCTTACCTACCATTGACTAACCGGTTAGACTAACCGGCCTATAGTTCCCACTATACTGCTTTGCTCCCTTCCTGTACAGCGGTTAACATTGGCAATATTACAATCCTACCTGACCATGTTTGGCCCATATTCGTCTACACCATTTCTATCCATGTACCTGTCCAAATGTCTTTTAAATGTTTTTCTAGTACCTGCCTTAACAACTTCCTCTGGCAGCTTCCATATACCCACCACCCTGTGTGTGAAAAAGTTGCTGCTCAGGTTGCTATTAAAGACTCTGTGCATTCCCCTCATGTTACAGATTATTTGGTGTAAGAGTCTGCCATGGTTTTCCTCACATGCTTATTCGTCTGCCCAGTCCTTGCTTTGTTATTTCGTTTATCAAAGGGACTATCAAATTTCCTTTTAAAATAATGTTTCTACATTTGTCTCCAACAATGGTCAGTGTTTGAAAGGACATTTAATTCTCCACATAAATTATGTGGAGTTGGTGGCCTAAAGGCCTGCTCCATTCTGTATGACTGTGATTCTATCTCCTTCCACCTGCACAGGATGGCACAGTGGTGCAGCTGCTGCCTTACAGCACCAGAGACCCGGGTTCAGTCTTGGCCCCTGGTGCTGTCTTTGTGGCGTTTGCACGTTCTCCCTGGGACCGCATGGGTTTCCACCAGGTGCTCCAGTTCCCACTCACATCCCAAAAGACATATGGGTTTGTAGGTTAACTGGCCTCTGTAAATTGCCCGTAGTGTGTAGAGAGTAGATGAGAAAGTGGGATAACATAGAACTAGTGTGAATAGGTGATCAATGAACTCGGTAGGCCAAAGGGCCTGTTTCCATGCTGTATCTCTAAACTAAACTAAACCTGCCCTTATTTCAACCGATGGAAATGTATTCCACCATCACTTGTAGCTATCCATGTGAATTTATTCTTCTGTTTTTATTCTTGGATATTTTTGCACTTAATTTTAATATGGGTGTTGTAATTCATTTTAACATAAAAGTAAAGTGAATTATATAAATTATAATATGAACCATTAACATCCTTCCTTAAATAAGGTAACCAACATGGTACACACACAACACCAATTGTGATCTTACCAATGCCCTATGTAACTGATGCATATCCCAACCTGTGCATTCAATTCCGCTAGTAATAAAGAATAAACTTCTGTTACTTTCCTAAATACTTGCTGCACTGGTCTTTTGCAAATTATGTGCAATGACATTCAGATCTCTCTGCACCTCGGAGAACTGTAATCGGTCGTCGGTTAGATAGTCTGATTGCATTCCTTTTATTTTTCTGCCAAAATAAAGAATTTCATATTTCCTTGCACCGTATTCCTTCTCCCAGATCATTTCCCAATCACTTAACCTACATATCTCGTTGTTGCCCCCTTGTCCTCTTCACAATGTGTTTTTATGTCATGGATGCCCTCCACCGCAAACGGTGTCTTGAGACGGGCCTGGAAAATCATTAAGGACCCCTCTCACCCTAACCATGGACTATTTGTCCTCCTCCCATTAGGGAGGCAGTACAGGAGCCTTAGGTCTCGCACAAGCAGGCTGAGGAACAGTTTTTTCCAAAATACCATCACCCTGCTGAACTCACAGGCCCGACGCTAGCTTTCTTTATACTCTTTTATCTGTATATATTTATTACCTATGTACTAGTTTAATTCATCCACATTGCACATATTGTTTTAACCAGTATTTTTACTACCTTGCACTCTGATTAGATGCTAAACTGCATTTCGTTGTACCTGTACTCGTATTTGTGCAATAATAAAGTTGAATCAAATCAAATCAGATCAAATCATATTATACCCGCCTCCATCAAAGTTTGCCGTCATGTCGTCAGTCCATTCATCCCTGTCATTGATATAAATTGTAAAATGTTTTGGTCCTAGCACTGATAGGCTCAGAGTTTTCCAGCATGGACCAGGCCCTTTTGGCTCAGCTTGCCCACTCTGGCCAAGATGTTCCATCTTACTAGTCCTAAATGACTGTATTTGGCCCATATCCCTCTAATCCTGTCTGATCCATGTACCTTTTCTAACTGTTTCTTAAATGCTATGATTGTACCTGCCTCAACTATCTCCTCTGGCAGCTTGTTCCATACTCACCACTCTGTGAAAAAGTTGTCTCTCAGGTTCCTATTAAATTTTTCCCCCCTCACCTTAAACCTATGTCCTCTGGTGATGCAGATGAAATGTGTAGGAAGGAACTGTAGTTCTAGTTATACACCGAAATAGACACAAAATGATAGAGTAACTCAGCAGGACAGACAGCATCTCTGGAGAGAAGGAATGGGTGACTTTTCGGGTCAAGACCCTTCTTCAGAGTTGGTGGTACACTACTCATTACATCTTGCCCCATTTATACCTATTCTTGCTGGAGGCCAGTTCATTTGGCTATATTTAAGAGGGAGTTAGATGTGGCCCTTGTGGCTAAAGGTATCAGGGGGTATGGAGAGAAGGCAGGTACAGGATACTGGGTTGGATGATCAGCCATGATCATACTGAATGGCAGTGCAGGCTCGAAGGGCCAAATGCCCTACTCATGCACCTATTTTCTATGTTTCTATTCTCTATCCCCCATTAGCCAGCAACCTTCAATATATGTTAATATGTTACCTCCTACACCATAAGCTTATATTTTCCACAAACATCTTTGAAGCAGCTCATTTTTGTATATAACATTGAAATGTATTTTATATTAGTTAATTACAATTTTACCTGTGGTGAGATATTGTTTCTTCTCTCCCCACTTGACATTTGGATGGACAATAAATACTCTATGTCCATCTTCAGAAAAAGCAGATAATTGTTCCTGAAGCAGCTCTTCATATTCACTGCCTTCGATTTCACTGTTATGTTCTGTTGTCACCTCATCATCCTCATCACTTTGCTTTCCACTTTTTGATTTTGTACTGCAGGTACCTTTGTTGCTTTTAGAAAAACATTCGCTTGTGGCAAAACACCGGACAAAGTGGCGTGATAAATTTTGGGGACATTGATTTTCTCTTAGATTATGAGAGGCATTTCCATTCATCAGAGACAGTTTTGACCGGAGAAACAATAAGTTGGGTATCCTTCTACGTAATGGAATTAAACATATTTTCCAAGAGTGTAGTCTGTTCAGAGGGTACAGTAAAGGAATTTTAGAGACATTCCTTAGCAATCCCATTGCTGCAAACAGCATTTGACACCAAAGTTAAAATACTTAAGTTTTCAAGCCCACATGCTGACGGCATCTTCATGTTAGCCAACTGATCCTCAATTCCCTATAACCAGCTCCGGCCATGTTGAGTACAGCATTAAAACAAAAACACTGGAACCAAATTTAAATGCTGAGAAGACACACAAGGATCTGCAGAAGGTGGAATCTTGAGCAAAACACAACTTGCTGGAGGAACTCAGCGGGCCAGGCAGCATCTGGGAGAGAAATAAACGCACGACTTCTCGGGTAGGGACCCTTCTTCAGACTGATTAAATACCAGGAAATGTTGCAGGTTCTTGGCAACCTGAAATTGATGCTTAAGGTTAAGCCTTCATAGAAATAATCTCCAATCTTGACACCCAGACATTGATGCTTGGATCTTCAGAGAAATAATCTCCAATCTTGACACCCAGACATTGATGCTTGGATCTTCAGAGAAATAATCTCCAATCTTGACACCCAGACATTGATGCTTGGATTTTCAGAGAAATAATCTCAATTCAGAATTCTGTGCTACAACCTTCATCCTTTGATCATGCACAAAAAAACAAGCTTCAGCCGTCTAACAGGGACAGAATTTACCTCCAAACATTGCAGAGGCTCACTCCTTCCTATGTTTACATCGAAGATATAGACACAAAATGCTGGAGTAGCCCCGCGGGACAGGCCGCATCTCTGGGTGGAAGGAATATGTTTACATATTCTGTTGCTGCTGCTGCTGCTGCTGCTGCAAGGAAGACTTTAATCGTTCTCTCTGGGCCGTGTGACAATAAAAGAGACTCTTGTGTCTCTTGACACGAGAAAAGCCTCAGCCGTTCACGTCAAAGATACTAGAGGAGCTCTATAATCTTTAGTTCAAGGACATTTAAAGTAGCTCTTTCTTCCCAATAACACTTCCTGGCTTAATCCCTCCCTTCACCAGCTCCACAGTTTAAATCAAAGATCCTATAGCGGAGTTATCTTTGGTTTAAATTCCATGTGGAATATTCTGGAGGAGCAGGAGACCAAGTTGCTTTGGCGCCTTTGTGTTTCGGTTCCCCCGCCGGAACTATTAAACCGCGACACCCAAACGCCCGACATAATATTTTTCAATTTAAAGGAAAAAAGCATCGTCAGAGAGTTTGGGGATTAGCGAGAGCTTCATGTTCTGGTGGTAACATTATTTATTTCAGGTGGTAAATGTGAATGGGCTGCAGTGTGACCCCCCCTTGGGCCGGTGCTGCACGGATTGCGGTCCGGGTTGGGCAGCCGGGCAGCTGGGCCCCGTTGTCCTGGTAACGATGGCAGCCGTGGGGCGGACGGAGCCGCTGCGGGAGCCTCGCTGCTCACTGCGCCGCTTCCGAGGTAGGCCCGGGGTTTGGGGGGGTCGGGGTTGGAGGGGTCGAGGTTTGAGGGGTTGGAGGGGTCGGGGTTGG
This sequence comes from Amblyraja radiata, assembly GCF_010909765.2. Classification (NCBI taxonomy): domain Eukaryota; kingdom Metazoa; phylum Chordata; class Chondrichthyes; order Rajiformes; family Rajidae; genus Amblyraja; species Amblyraja radiata. The sequence continues at coordinate 97,386,456 of NC_045961.1, forward strand.
GGGGGTCGGGGTTGGGGGGGTCAGGGTTGGAGGGGTTTGAGGGTTTGGGGGGGTCAGGGTTTGGGGGGTCGGGGGGGGGGGTCGGGGTTTGAGGGTTTGGGGGGTCGGGGGGGGGGAGATCACCATCACCGTCGCCACACAATACAATACACACGCCTGTTGCACCCTCCCCTTGCCTCCCATTCTCGGTTCTTGGTTTCTTGGTCCTCCAAAATATTCAGGAAAAAACTGATTATTATGAACCCATTTTCTGTTATTTGCACTTTATCAGTTTATTTATTCATGTGTGTATATATTTATATTATGGTATATGGACACACTTATCTGTGTTGTAGTAAATGCTTACTGTGTTCTGTGTGCTGAAGCAAAGCAAGAATTTAATTGCCCTATACAGGGACACATGACAATAAACTCACTTGAACTTGAACTTCCAAATGGAATTTAAACTGGAGGTTGTGAAGGGAGGGATTAAACCAGAAAGGGTTATTGGGAAGAAAGAGCTACTTTAAATTTAGTTGCATCTGGTTGGGTAACTATAGTTGGGTGGAGATTATTTCATGCTTTAATTGTGCGTGGGAAGAACGAATTGCTGTACACATCTGTCTTGGTAGCTGGGATCACAAATTGGATCGAATGCCCTCGTCTGCTCCTAATTGGTTTGGGTTTGGTGTAGGTAACCCACCCAGGCAACTTCATTCTAAAATACTGTAGGAATCTGTAGGGTGGTGAATCTGTGCAATTCCTTGCCACAGAACGATGTGGAGGCCAAGTCAGTGGATATGTTTTAAGGCAGAGATAAAGATAGAAACATAGCAAATAGGTGTAGGACCATTCGGCCAGTACCGCCATTCAATATGATCATGTCTGATCATCTAAAATCAGTAGGTACACAAAAATGCTGGGGAAACTCAGCGGGTGCAGCAGCATCTATGGAGCGAAGGTGATAGGCAACGTTTCCGAAACATAATGGATATTTATATCCATATTTATATTTATATTTATATGTGTGTACATATAGGAAGGAACAATAGATGCTGGTTTACACCGAAGATAGACACAAAATGCTGAAGTAACTCAGCGGGACAAGCAGCTGGATAGAACCTCTAGTGATGTTTCGAGTTGAGACCCTTCTTCAGACTGAGTCAGGGGAGAGGGAGCCACTGAGATATGGATGGGTAAGGTATGAAAACGAGAGATCAAAGGGTACGAAGATCAAGGAAAATGTAGAATAGATAATTGTTAGCTTGGAAGGTGACTATGAAACAAACAAAGATAACATTTAATCAGACTGGTCAGAGAACGAGGATGGGAGGGGTGGAGATAGAGGGTTACTTGAAGTCAGAGTATGGAACGCCTCATGCGGTGTAGACGGAGGAATTGGAAGTAGGGGATGGAGTTTTTACAGGAGGCAGGGTGGGAAGAAGTGTAATCTAGATAGCTGTGTTAGTCAGTAGGTTTATAATAGATGTCAGTCGATAGTCTAAGTGAATTTGAGTGCAGTATGTATGTATATTTGTATGTATATGTTTGTGTATGTATATGTGTGTGTGTATACATATAATAAACGAGAAAAAAAGGTTCAGTGTGTATATACATACACACAGACACTGAAACTTTTTCCTCGTTTATTATATTGTTTACAGAGTACTATGTTTACATATTCTGTTGTGCTGCTGCAAGTAAGAATTTCATTGTTCTATCAAGGTCATATGACAATAAAATATTCTTGACTCTTGACATTATTCCCTTATCATGTATCTACACTATGAATGGCTTGATTAGTTCGCTGACTAGTTAGTATGCAACGAAAGCTTTACATGCGACAATAAACTAAACTGAAATGAACTAAAAAAAAAAAAGATGGAGTAACTCAGCGGTTCAGGCAGCATCTCTGGTGAAAAAAGTAGGTGACGATTCAGGTCGGCTCAAAATTTCTCCTGTTTCTAATAATTTACCTTAGTTTCTCCTTCTGTGCCAATTATTAGGAGTAAAGATGCTGTCAAGCTCCTGGAGTTGTTGAAGGAACTATCTATGACTGCAGGCTGATGTTAGTGAGTGTTTAAAATGAGGCCATCTCAGTTGGATAGATTGGTCTGAAAAGGACACATCGTGCTGGCGTAACGCAGCAGGTAACGGGTGATATTTCGGGTCGAGACACTTCTTCAGACTGAAGAAGGGTCTCGACCTGAAACATCACCCATTCCTTCTATCCAGAGAGGCTGCATGTTCCGCTGAGTTACTCCAGCATTTTGTGTCTATGTTTGGCAAAAATATTAATACGGATATGGTGGGGGGAAGGGCCCGTTTTTCTGCTGTGCAACTCCATGACTGTAAATTAACATGTATATTTTGTTTGTCCCATATGCAGTGGATATTAATGTTAAGAAGCCCCTTCAACCTACCCATCTTAGCAGTGAGCAAGTAGCTGTGGAGATCTGGTCACTCTGTTTTCAGCTTGATCTTCTTATCCGGGCAGAAGTCCATCAGGTAGGTAATGTATGGGTTAACTTTAGTGAGAAAAATGATTGATAATTAATGACAGAACATAAATATATAAGCTACAAAGCAAATACATTGTTTGAAGTGTGATTCAACACGTGAAAGCAAAAATGTAAATTTACTATTTTTAGTTTTTTGGCCATCTGTAGGATATGTTCGTTTATTGAAACTATATAATAATATGCGACATTCTTTACAATCATATTATCTTGCTGCTCATCAAAAGTTAGCAAGAAATATATCAGCAGCTTAAACTGTGAACATTGCCATCACCATAAATATAGTTCTGAATGTAGAACTAAATTCAGCTGGAAATTCATGAATAGGAATCTCCTGTATTTTTGTCTATGTTCATTTTATGTTCTCCATCTCTAACAGCCCCCATTTACGCATTGACGAGATAATCTGTTTCATAAGATCACGACATATGAGCATAATTAGGCCATTCGGCCCGTTGAGTCTGCTCTGCCATTTGATCATCTTCCCTTTCAACTCCATACTCCTGCTTTCTCCTCGTAACCTTCGCTGCTTTTACTAATTAAGAATTTATCAATGTTTGCTTTAAAAATACCCAATGACTTGGCTTCCACAGCCGTCCGTGGGGCCGAATTCCATGGATTCACCATCCTCGGGCTAAACAAAATCCTCCTTATCTCCATTCTAAAGATACGTCCTTTTATTCTGAGGCTATGTCCTCTGATCCTAGACTTGCCCACTTGTGGAAACATCCTTTCAGCATCCACCGCATCTAGGCCTTTCTTTATTTAATAAGTTTCAATGGAATCCCCCCCCCCTCATCCTTTTAAACTTCAGTGAGTACAAACCTAGAGCTTTCAAACACTCCTCATACATTATCCCAATCACCCGGGGATCATTCTAATAAACCTCCTCTGGGCCCTCCCCAATGCCAGCACATCCTTCCTCAGATATAGGGCCCATAATTGCTCACAATACCCAAGTGTGGCCTGACCTGCGTTTAATAAAGCCTCAGCATTGCATCCTTGCTTTTATATTCTAGTCCTCTTGAAATGAATCATAACATTGCATTTGCCGTCTTTACTACTGAATCAACTTGCAAATTTACCTTATAAATTACCCCCATGGTTTCACCATATCAGAGATATTCACCTCCTCCTCCCACAGCTTTCCAGGCTTTTTTTTCCATTTTCCATTTCTGACCAAGGCCCTCTGACTTGAACCATTTCCTCTGCTTCTCTTCCCACAGATATGGCATGACCTGCAAAGTATTTCCAGCATTTTGTGTTTTTGTTGAGGTTTTGCACTTCCCTTTGACTAAAATAATCTTTTGTTATCTAGTTACAGGAACAGCTTAGAGAAGATAAAAGCCCTGTGGAATCAGAATCTTTCCATACAAGAGGTAGGTACATTTGTACTTAGAAAAAGTAAATCAAATAAGTTGCAGTTGGTGGAAATCTGAAATAAACCAGAAAATGCTCTAAATGTGTAACACCTTTTGCAATATCTTTGGCAAGAAAAACAGAGTTAATGTTTCAGACAGTAGACAATAGGTGCAGAAGTAGGCCATTCAGCCCTTCGAGCCAGCACCGCCATTCACTGTGATCATGGCTGATCATCCACAATCAGTACCCCATTCCTGCCTTTTCCCCATATCCCTTGACTCCGCTATCTTTAAGAGCTCTATCTAACTCTCTCTTGAAAGCATCCAGAGAATTGGCCTCCACTGCTGAAGCAGAGAATTCCACAGATTCACAACTCTTTGGGTGAAAAAGTTTTTCCTCATCTCTGATCTAAATGGCCTACCCCTTATTCATAAACTGTGGCCCCCTAGTTCTGGACTCCCCCAACATCGGGAACATGTTTCCTGTCTCTAGTGTGTCCAATCCCTTAATAATCTTATATGTTTCAATAAGATTCCCTCTCGTCCTAAATTCCAGTGTATACAAGCCCAGTCGCTCCATTCTTTCAACACGTGACAGTGCCGCCATCCCGTGAATTAACCTTGTGAACCTACGCTGCACTCCCTCAATAGCAGGAATGTCCTTCCTCAAATTTGGAGACCAAAACTGCACACAATACTCCAGGTGTGGTCTCACTAGGGGCCCTGTACAACTGCAGAAGGACCTCTTTGCTCCGATACTCAACTTTTGTTATGAAGGCCAAGATGCCATCAGCTTTCTTCACTGCCTCCTGTAAACTGCATGCTCACTTCGTAAGACCAAACATGTTGTCAAAAGAAAGAGAGAAAACAAGATATTTTTCATGTTACAGATAAATTAGCGGAAGGATGGGTAAGACAAAGCAAAATCTGTGATAGGATCAGTCTAGGGTTGCTGTGGCAATAAGTTGTAGACAGAAATGGGGATGAGTATGTTAATGGGGGCTGTTGAAAAATGCTCTGCATGTGCTGCAGATTTTTGGCCTCTATTGGATTCTATATCACTAGGTAATTTCAGGAAACCCTAGGGAAAGATGTATTTGACAAACAGGGCAAGGAGTGAGATATGAAGTAACAGTGGATAAACTATCAAAATAGGGTTCATTCTGTATTCAAAGTATAAACAGTTCAGTTATTTGACTGCAAAGTGACACAGAACTAGAAGATAATCCTTTGCTGGAACGATAACACACTTCTGGATATTGGAGAATTAAATTGATCAAGTGAAGCAAAGTTGTTATTGAGGCATTTTGCTTAATTTGGAAAAGCTACAGGTTAAGTGGACGGGCAGCTGTCATAGAGGACAGGTAAAGTTCTGCTAGATGTCAGAACGTTTCATTAAAAAAAAGCTATATTTTTAAATCAAAATGTATGAAGCTAAAGAAAGCTATTTGCTAATATGTATGATTGTTAGGATATGGGTACAGAAACAGTAGATTTGAAATAATCTTGGGTTATAATAAAAATGCAAAAAATTGATCTTTGAATTCTTCAACATTCATATGTGTGTTAATGTATATGCAATGAATCAGCAGCTAATATGGCCATAGAGTCACACTCAAATGTTCAGACCCTTAGTGCTTTTTTTGTGGTGTGTTGGACTGCTGCAGAGCACAAAATGGAAATGATCAGGCAAGCTCAGTATCAGGTCTAGGCCCAGGGTTCAGAGGGAAAATATGCCATGCAATTGGAGCCTGGATAGATCGTTTAGAGATACTGTGCGGAAACAGGCCCTTCGGCCCACTAAGTCCCTGCCAACCAGCAATCCTAACACGATCACACACACACACACACACATGACAATTTACAATTTCACGAAAGCCAATTAACCTACAAACCTGTACATCTTTGGAGTGCGTGAGGAAACCAGAGCACCCGGAGAAAATCCATGCAGGTCACGTTATAGGAGTAGAATTAGGCCATTTGGCCCATCGAGTCTACTCCTCCATTCAATCATGGCCGATCTCTGCCTCCTAATCCCATTTTCCTGCCATCTTCCCATAACCCTTGACACCCGTTCTAATCAAGAATTTGTCTATTTCTGCCTTAAAAATATCCACTGACTTGGCCTCCACTGCCCTCTGTCGCAATGAGTTCCACAGATTAACTACCCTCCGACTAAAGATGTTCCTCCTCACCTCCTTTCTAAAAGAGCGGCCTTTAATTTTGAGGCTATGACCTCTGGTCCTAGACTTTCCCACCCGTGGAAACATCCACTCTATCTATTCCATTCATTATTCACAGTCATGGTGACGGGGAGAACGTACAAACTCCGTACAGACAGCACCCGTAGTCAGGATCGAACACGGGTCTTTGGCGCTGTAAGGCAACAACTCTACCGCTGCCCCATCATGAACCACAGGCTTTTGGTGTTAAGGAATAGGTGCGTTTACGAATAAGGGTGGGTTGTATCAGCAGTGGCTGTGCCCCGGGGTATGTTATTCTGTAGACAAAAATGCTGGAGAAACTCAGCGGGTGAGGCAGCATCTATGGAGCGGAGGAAATAGGCAAGGTTTCAGGCCGAAACCCTTCTTCAGACTGATGTGAGGGTGGGGGGGGGGAAGAAGAAAGGAAGAGGAGGAGCCAGTGGGCTGAGGGAGAGTTGAGAAGGGGAGGAGAAAGTAAGGACTACCTGAAATTAGAGAAGTTATAGAATACTCTGGGTGGGGATGGATGCAGGAAATTAACATAACTAAGGTGAAACCACTCGAGTCCAGTTCCCATTCCTAAGATTTCAAATTGCATAAGTCAATACAACAAAAGCTTTGTGTTCTGGGTGTCTCCGAATGCTGTGACCTAATTACCCTGGCAATGTTCCAAATGAATAACATTATTACAGAAAATGCAATGTCAGTGCAGGCATGGTTTATAGCCAGGAGTACCTTGGTAAATTATGGAGTTAGTTTTTTTTCTCAACGTTCAATTATTTCGGAATCTGGGTATTGTTGATCTTAAAAGGATGGTAGTGCAATCTTTCAAATGACAAAAAAGTTCCTTATTTTTTTTCCGGCAGAATGGTACAGTGTGGGAAGCTGTACAAAGCTTTGAAAGACAAATGTTCTGCCCATGCCCTGCACCATTCTTAGTTTTTAACCTACTTAATCTCCCATTCTTAACCTACCTGATCTCCCGGTGGCTCAGCACTTCAACTCCTCTTCCCATTCCTAATCTGACCTTTCTGTCCTGGGCCTCCACCAATGTCAGAGTGAGGCCCAGTGCAAATTGGAGGAGCAGCACCTCATATTTCGCTTGGGTAGTTTACACCCCAGCGGTATGAACATTGACTTCTCTAACTTCAGATAGCCCTTACTTTCTCTCTCCATCCCCATCCCAGTTCACCTACTAGTCTTACTGTCTCTGCCTACATTCTATCATTGTCCCGCCCATTCCCCTGACATCAGTCTGAAGAAGGGTCTCAACCCGAAACGTCACCCATTCCTTCTCTCCAGAGATGTTGCCTCAACCGCTGAATTACTCCAGCATTTTGTGTCTACCTTAGTTTTGTCTACTTGTGTTTAAAAACAGAGCCCGTCAGAACAAAGGAAAGTGAGGTAAAATACCATCTTACCTGTATTCTAATAATGCTCCAGGTTCAGTTGAGTTGCCGTGTAATACTGCACAGTGCAATTTTTTTTCGTCTCTTCAAATGCTACTATTTTATAGTTCGTTTGTAAGAGTGCTAATCTGAGTGGTTTTCTACTGTGGATAATGTGCACTGAGAAATTGATTGCGAACATCCCAATAAATTTTGTATCATAACAGTGACCAAAGAAGCATTCAATTTATTAACATGGACTGGAATTCAGTCATGGTCCCAAAAATGAAAGCATTTAATTCTGCCCACAAAGTTTTAATAAAGAATAATGACCAAAAGTATTAATCAGTTTACAGCACTTTGTTTTCAAGTTATTGAATTTTCTTACAGGCATAGATTATGTTGAAAGAATTAAACATTATCTGGAGCATCTACCAGACCCCGTTCCGCAGCTGGAGGTAATGGCATCTTTCCCATCTAATGAAACTCTAAATAATTGTATGGTGGTGGGCCATATTGTTCCTGTCTAGACATTTGGTATTCTTGGGGATGACCACTTGGTGATTTTGCTACCAATCAGACACAATCAGTGGTGATCCCCAAGAATACCAAATGTCAATTGTAGTGAAAAACCTTAGGAATTGTAACATCCAGTCCTACTAATCAATATGTTCCTGTCTAGACATTTAAGTTGATTGAGAAGTATTTGCATTAAGTACTTCATGATGCACTAGTTGTAATAACAGAAATATTGTGTAAGGTTTGAGATATTTATGTGCAGTAGAGGTACTTTTTAAATATGCTGTTATTGAATGGAATATGATAATTTTGCCATTTTAAAGCAATGAACTCTAGATTATAAAATGTTTTCTCAATGGCACAATTGCTGTGGTATTGTCATGCAGCTTCTTTTTCTCTGACTCTCCACATTACAAACTACCTTTAACAGGATTACCTGGATTTTCAAGGGTTGTCAACATTATTTCCCCGGGTTGAAATATATGTGATCCATGGTAGACCTGTTGATATGCTGGAACGGCCAACTACAGATGGTAAGAATGCGTCAGTATGCAGTGATCCTTTCAAATGGTGTCAAATAATAACTGATATCTATACACATATAGATGTTTAAGAAAGAACTGCAGATGCTGGAAAAATCGAAGGTAGAGAAAAATGCTGGAGAAACTCAGTGGGTGAGGCAGCATCTATGGTGCGAAGGAATAGATGAGGTTTCCCACCATTGGAATAGGTGACGATCGCACCACTGGCCACATTATCCTATCTCCTCCTCTTTCGGCTTTCCGCAGAGACCACTCCCTCCGTAACTCCCTGGTCAATTCGTCCCTTCCCACCCCCTCCCCTGGTACTTTCCTTTGCAACCAAAGGAAGTGCTACACTTGTCGCTTTACCTTCCCCCTCGACTCCATCCAAGGACCCAAGCAGTCTTTCCAGGTGAGGCAGAGGTTCACCTGCACCTCCTCCAACCTCATCTGTTGCATCCACTGTTCTAGGTGTCAATTGCTCTACATCGGTGAGACCAAGCGCAGGCTTGGCGTTCGCTTCGCCCAACACCTCCGCTCAGTTCGCATTAACCAACCTGATCTCCCGGTCAACCTGATCAGCACTTCAACTCCCTCCCATTCCAAATCTGACCTTTCTGTCCTGTGCCCCCTCCATGGCCAGAGTGAGTCTCACCGCAAATTGGAGGAGCAGCACCTCATATTTCGCTTGGGCAGATTACACCCCAGCGGTATGAACATTGACTTCTCCAATTTCAGGTAGTCCTTGCTTTCTCCCCCCTTCCCCTCCCCTTCCCAGCTCTCCCACAGCCTACTGTCTCCACCTCTTCCTTTCTTCTTCCTTGTATCTAGAGTGAAGTCTAAAGATTTATCATGAAAGCATCGCAAAGATCGAAAGGACCAATACAGTTTTTGTAAAGGAAGGGTTTACGGAGTCAATTTTCTAATCTCTACGCTCAAGGAATTATAGGGGTTTTGAACGGATGAAGGCTCAGTAAAGTGAGCCCACAAGTTAACCTGAAGTTTTTCCATATCAAACTAACAAATTAATAATGTTCTGGATACCAAAATCTATAAAATATTTTATTATTGGTACTTCATAAGTGACTGGCTTACAAGCCCAGTGATGTTTGTTTCATTGTAGCAGAGCAGGCTTTTATATTCTTATAAAGCTTTATCATAACGGCTTTATTATTACTCCATGTTGAATGAAATGGATAATCCACAGCATGGAATGCAGAATTAAGAAAAGTGCCAAACTTGTTTGTGTTACTTGCAGCAATGAAGTCAAGTAATGTTTACTGCCTGCCTTTTACACACTAGCTAATTTTCCTAGCTTTGGTTATTGTGCACTTGATCCAAATTTAAGGTAGCATTTGCCTTAGGCAGATAATGCAGATGTAATGTGTAGGAAGGAACTGTAGATGCTAGTTTACACCGATGGTAGACACAAAATGCTGGAGTAAAATTCAGCGGGGCAGGCAGCATCTCTGGAGGGAAGGAATGGGTGACATTTTGGGTCGCCCTGAAGAAAGGTCTCGACCCGAAACATCGCCCATTCCTTCTCTCTAAACATGCTGCCTGTTCCGCTGAGTTACTGCAGCATTTTGTGTCTATCTTCAATGCAGATGTAATAGTCTTCAATGATAGAATGCATAGTTTTCTAAATTTGGTTAAACCTGCTTCATCAAAAAGGATATTCAGGTAGTATAAAAAAAACATATGAAACCTATGCAGTTGGTTTAACATGAGTTCAGTGCATGAACTATTTAGATATTTGGGGTTGGATACCATAATATGTGATGCATTGCTGCAGCAGTGATTAGTATCAAATTTTCTTTTTTGTTTTTAATTCCACAGTAGCAGTTTAAGGTGTTTTTTTAAATTTAATTTCATTTTTTATATTAATTTTTATTTAGTGTTGACTCAGCCCCATGGTTTTCTATAGCTTTTGCATCAAAGATGGCTCTTTTTGTTGTGATCGTGAAGAATAATGGGGGTTTTCAATTCAGGTGAGTTAATAAGTAAGATAAATTTCCTGTTCCTATTTAGTTTGTACAAATCGTCATCTAATAACTGAACCTCTCTTAAAAAACGAAGAATCTTTGCTTGAGCATAGTGGAGCAGGACATCTGTTTGCACACATGCTTGCCCATCCTATATACTCAATCTCTATATTGCCAGGACTACATTTCTCGCACAAGAAACTGAAGAAGCTCACAGACATTGTAGGCTCTTTGAACTCTTCAAACAGTGGAGAAAGTTCAAAGTTAAGTTCGAAGCTGATCAGTACGGGTATCAGGGGTTATGGAGAGAAGGCAGGAGAATGGGGTTGAGAGGCAAAGATTGATCAGCCATGATTGAATGGTGGAGTAGACGTGATGGGCTGAATGGCCTAATACTGCTCCTATAACTTATGAACTTAAACTTTTTGAACAACTGATTTCAAAGTATTAACTTCTAGGGTAAGTGAAAGCAATGCACTTGAGATCTCACTCAGTTAACATCAGTTGTTAACAAAGTGGAACTGACATTCAGAGATCCAATGGCACTGGAGCCATTTGTTTTGTGAAATTGCTAAACTTTTTAATCTATGGAGCTGGAATTCTGGAATCTCCAAGTCACAATTTGGAGAGCTGGCATGAGAAGATTATTGGCATGAGGTAGTAGCATTGGCAGGATAATGTTATACTATTTGAGCCTTTAAAAATCACATAGTATATAACATAAGTGGAAGCCTGGGAACAATTTTAATTGTATTCTTTTTATTCGGGGATGGGTTTGTAGCCTGCAAGACCCTGAACAAAAAAAGGTTAAAACAGAGAATTTTTCTGTGGGTATGCAAACCCGACTGCTTTTTGTGATTCTCCTTTCTCCCCACCGTCCCCCACCCCCCCCACCGCAAAAAAGTGAATCAGTTTCTCAATGTGAAATTGATACATCAAAGTATTTGGATGACTGCCTTTATTGTTTAAATTGGGCATATAATATACTGAGATGTTACAGGGCAAAGCAGCATTTGATCTTCACTGAGATTGAATCCATGAGTGGAATTTGATAGTTACATAAAGAACACACTGAAAGGATATCTTTATTCCGTGAATTGATAATTTGATTTTTGATATTTGCATGTGCAAGCTTGTAACACATTTACTCTCCTACAACCATATTGCATACATTTTCATACAAATTAAAAGGTTCTAGGAGCAGAGTAAGGCCATTCGGCCCATCAAGTCTACTCCGCCATTCAATCATGGCTGATCTATCTTTCTCTCTTAACCCCATTCTCCTGCCTTCGCCCCATAACTCCGACGCCCTTGCTACTCAAAAATATGTCAATCTCCACCTTAAAAATATCTAGTGACTTGGCCAGACTTGGCCATTGACTTCCCAAGATAATCTTGAAGATCCTTAATCATTATTTACAACAATGTTTTAACAATGTTAAAACGACACTATCTTTACAATGTGCTAATTAATATGTATTGTTAAGTTCATGATCAGCATATGTTTCCACTTGTTCTACTTAGTGTGGTAATTTCCCCTGCTTTGCTGTTGCACCAGTTAAGGATGTTGAGCCCAGTGATTGAAGTTTCTCCGTTTGTTTTCATTGCAGATTATTTTTCCCACATTGGGAAACTAAATCAACTTTTGGTTTTAAGTCAACAGCTGGAAGATGATGTTCAGCATCTGGGAAGCCATAAGTACATAGCACATCAGCTTTCAGTCTTGTATGTAAGTATCATCTTGATTTGCCTCGGGGCATACTGTAACAATTGACCAAGTGCTTACTATATATCATGTCATGTATTATCATGTATTAGAATAATTTTACTCCTATTTCCTCCCTTTTTCTCCGCATCCTTCCTAAATGAGATTATTGTAACCATATGGATTCCACTAAAGAGGACATTATTTATGCAAAACAATGTGATTTTGATTGAAGGTTTAAACATAATCTGTGGATTTTAATAGCTAACTACAATCAAGGATCATTTTTCTGACTATGTTTAACTTATTATAATCTTTTCTTTATGCCTTAATAATACACTCCGCGATTGCATTGCCCACTAGGCAATAATATAGGATTTTATAATTCCTTCCTTTTTAAAGTATATTTATTTACTTCTTCTAGAAAGTTCTGAATTATTTCAGTGGATTTATTACATTCGATATACTTAAAAGAGACATTGAAGCTAATTTCAAAGCTTTAAAATCTGGATTGGCTGTTGACGAGAGTTCTGCGCGGGAGCCTCTGCTACCGTATCATTATGTAAACTGGTGAGTAGTACTGATGGGAACCAGTGGATTCAGTAAATAGTGGAAGGATGCTTGTTTAAAAATGCCCTTCAGTGAGAATTACGAAACAATTTAAAATGTTGATAAACAGCTGATAAAGTTTGAAGTTAAGTTCAAAATTGATTAGTACGGGCCTGGGCCTCAAGGCTGATGGGGCAAAGGCAGGAGAATGGGGTTGGAGAGGGAACGATAGATCAGCCATGATTGAATGGTGGAGTGGACTTGATGGGCCGAATGGCCTAATTCTGCTCCGAATGAACTTATGACGTCTCATGTCGTCCTCCGGAAAAGCAGAGCTTGTAATTGATGAGATTAATTATTGCTAATATTAAAAAGGAACAATGCTGTTGTTAATACCGAGCTAATCATTGTTTACAATTTATTATTTTTCTTTTTAGGATACTCTGCCTTACCCGCAGCATCATCAAAATTGTATCCTCTCTTCCTGACGAGCTTACCGAAGAACTCTCTTTGGTTATGTCTTGTGCTGCGAATCTGAGATAATGCTCGTATGCTCAAAAAACACTGAGACTTTAAGTAATTATATGTTGCACTGAAGATCAATCTGAAAAGGAACAGCAGTGAGTTATTTTAGAGCTTAATGGCAAGAAATTCTATTGTGTGACACAGTGTCTGTGTGCTACACAATTGAATTTCTACCAATAAAAAAATTATGTTAAAGGAAATCAGGGACTTATTGCATGGATGGTGAAGTCTTCAATTCTTGCCGCTGGTGCTCAGATGTACACAGTGGTGTTCAATGGCATGGAGTGCATGCCTGGTTGAAACTTCAATCTTTTTCAGCACATGTTTTGGCTATGGTTGTCTCAACCCAGTCATGCAGAAGCACAACTTTGCAACAGATTCAGAGCAGTTTATTGTCATAAACACCAGGGTGTAACGAAATTCCTTGTTCACATGAAGCAGCCAGTATATATACAGGGAACAATAAATACAAGAATGAGTGCACAGCAGCAGAATAGTGCAAGATTATAGTGCAAACTTGAAAGTAGTGTAAAATGATGAAATTGTTATAATGGAATAAGCAAATGAGGTAGAGTTAGGGGAAAGAGGACATGGTCTCACCTTCAAGTAGGAGTTGTGAAAGATGTTCAGGTGTCTGATAGCCCTGTGGAAAAAGCTGTTCTTAAGTCTGGAAGTCTGGGCTTTGAAGCTAATGTATCTTCTCCCAGATGGTAGAAGAGAAAGACTGGAATGGCCAGTGTGCCGGTCATTTTTGGCAATAGTTACAGTCTTCCTGATGCAACACATGGTGAAGATGGGCTGTATGGAAAGGATTGCCGAGCCTGTGATGGACTGGGCTGTGTTTAACACTCTCTGCAGGTTCAGGCAGTCAGGAGCAGGGCAGTTGCCATGCGAGGCTCAGGTACATCCCGTCAGAACACTCTCCATATCATGACGGTAGAAGTTCGAGAGAATCCTCGTGGACACACCAAATCTTCCCAGACTGCTAAGAAAGTAAATACTCTGATGTGCTTTTTTTTTTTAATCGTTGCATCAGTGTGAAGGGATCAGCTAAGGTTGCTGATGATCATATATATGTAGGAGCTTTAAGGTGTTGACCATCTGTACAACAGTTCCCTTGGAGAGGGCAGGATTGTGCTCACCCCCTCGCTTTCTTTGGTCGACTACCATCTCGCTGATTAGGCTAGGTTGTTGTCCTGACACCATTACACGAGGTTCCCAATCTGTACTTTGTGTTATTGTTGTTGTTGATCTGCCCGACAACAGGTGGTATCTTAAAAATCGATTTGGCTTTGTACTTCGACACACAATCATAGATATGCAGGGAGTACAGCAAGTGAATGAGCACACAAACCTGAGGGGCACCACAGCCGGGCATCAGATTGGGAGGAATGTTATGGCTAATTCTAACCAACTGAGATCTACCAGTCACGATATCCAGAGGCTTGTTGCATATGAATGCCACAAGGTCCAGGAGTTTAGGTTGAGCTTATAAAATATATACTGTATACAATATCATATGCAATGATCTTATGTATAAAGTCACTCCTAAACTCCAGAACATTGGCTTTGGGCTTCAATAGGCTTCTGGACTTACTGATTTTTATTTATAACATATATACAAATGAGGCTTGATTCATCATTGGTTAAAGGGAACTAAACCGTGGAGTGGAAGGCCCACCTTAGCTGGAAGAACTTGCTTCTTCCAGCAGCTCTTTCCTTGTCCACAATATTTCCCTGCTCCTTTTGATGAACAGTAGCCCATAACCTAATTGCAGCACTAGTTTTATTTTACCTCCTTTTCCCCAACCCTCAGCCAGTTGTGTCTCCATATTTGTACCCAAAACACCTCACTTCCCAGGCTGAAGTCCACCAACCCTATCACCCCCACCTCCAAACCCAGTAACAAACTGCACAATGCATCTTGTCGTTCTGGAATATTTAGCATTATGGTGTGCATTTCTTCCTCAAAAGTCTCTGGTTTCCAATGTTTTCTAACCGTTGATAAAGCTTTGTAAGCAAAAGAAAATCATGTTGATTTAAAAAAGACAAAATGTTGGAATAACTCAGCAGGTCAAAAAGCATCTGCAGTTCCTTGTATCTTCAAATTCTTGTTGATGTTTGTCAAAACTATACCTGTCACAGCTTGTGGAGATTTGTTTTGTACGGCCAGTGTATTTGAAGATTTGCCTCAATGCACTCTGCAATGGCAGATCTTGCAAAGGAATGGCCTATCCATGTGTTAATGGGTTGGGTTTGGGTATCATGCACAGAAAATGTCAATGCGTGTTCTAACTGCGTGTTCAGGAGGGAACAGTTTCTGGCCCAAAGTCTCATTTACTTTATTGTGACACCACGAGTTCTTTGGTGTCCAGCCAGCACCGAGCAGAGTAATCACATCAGTCGTACCCCCCCCCCCCCCTTTGCTTATTTCCCACTACCCCTAAATCTCTCTCTTACCTGTTCATTCACTCTCCTTTGACTCTTTTGCCACTTACCTAGTCTAAGAGGTTATTTACAGTCACTGATGAATCTATCAGTAACCAGAGCACCCATCAAAAACCCATGCAATCACTGGGGGAACATGTAAAACTCCACAAAGACTTCACCCGAGACATCACCTTAGGGCGGTAAAGTGCCGCAGTTGCTGCCTTATCGCAAGAACCCGGAACCATGAATAGCATTCCATGTAGCACCCTGGCTGAGATTAATTAATTTGAATAAAAGAAAAAAAAAACAGGGATCAGGGTTCGGGATTTGCAATTTAACTCAAGTTAGTTTCACAATCTATTTACCTGTCTGAGACATCAGAAGAAACTCCGCACGTTGCAATGTTCAGAGGTCTATGTGTATTGTGCTTACAGAGCTATTGTGCTGTTCGCTCTCGGTACATATAACAATTAAACATTCTTGACTCGAGGTCAGCAAAACAAAATCTATAAAATATCACAGAAATACAATAATGCAGATGCTGGAAATCTGAAATAAAACAGAAAATGCTGAAGATATTCAGGGGCTCAGTCAGCAAGTGAGAAGAGGGAAATAAAGCTAACTTTTCAGGTTGCTAATCTTTCATCCTAACTATACCTATTTTGTACTTCTTAAATTGAATGCTTTGATGAAGCAAAGCTAGCACATACTTTTGACATAATTTTAATACTGAACAGTGCTGCAGATCAGATCAGTTTATTGTCAAATGTAGCAGGGTGCAAAGAAATTCCTAGTTCGCATGAAACTCACTAGGTTAACAATAAATACAATATAACAATCAATAGAATCACAAATTCAAAGCAGCAAAATGATGCAAAGATTATCGTGCAACCAACAGTAGTACAAAAAATAATACGAAAGTGCAATAATGAAATAACCAAATGTGGTAGAGTTGAGAGTGAGAATAAGCAACAGCACCTCCAGGGAGTATAAAAGAGGTGATAGCTGTGGGGTAGAAGCTGTTCTTGAATTGAAATGCTTATTAACTGACTTCAGAGGAGGTTCGCTAACTACATTGTGTGCAGGAGAGCTTTTCTTCCCCACAACCAGACATTTTTGCACGACAACCTGGTGGTTTCAGGGACGCTATTGCTGAAATTGCACTTAAATTCCCGATCTTTCGTTTCGCCGAACACCTCCGCTCGGTCCGCAATAACCAACCTGACCTCCCGGTGGCTCAGCACTTCAACTCCCCCTCCCACTCCGTATCCGACCTCTCTGTCCTGGGTCTCCTCCATGGCCAGAGCGAGCAAGACCGGAAATTGGAGGAACAGCACCTCATATTCCGCTTGGGGAATCTGCATCCTGGGGGCATGAACATTGAATTCTCCCAATTTTGTTAGTCCTTGCTGTCTCTTCCCCTTCCTCAGCCCTCCTGTCTCCTCCCATCCCCCAGCCTTCGGGCTCCTCCTCCTTTTCCCTTTCTTCTCCCCGCCCCTCCACCCCCCATAAGTCTGATGAAGGGTTTCGGCCCGAAACGTTTCCTATTTCCTTCGCTCCATAGATGCTGCTGCACCCGCTGAGTTTCTCCAGCTTTTTTGTGTACCACCGATGATTTAATTAATGTCTTCAAGTTAGTCCAACAAATGGGGGAATGGGATTAATGGGAATGCATCGAGAGCTGATGTAAACTTCATAAACTGACTGGTCTCCTTCTATGCAGTAATATGAAAATATAAACTATATATAAGCAGGATCTTGATCGATTGGCCAGGTGGGCTGAGGAATGGTTGATGGAAGTTAATAGCGTAATATGAGGTGTTGCATTTTGGGAAGTCCAACATGGACATGTCCTACACAGTGAATGGTAAACCTCTGGGGAGTGTTGTAGAGCAGAGGGATCTAGGAGTGCAGGTGCATGGTTCCTTGAAGGTAGAGTCACAGGTAGATAGGGTGTCAAAAAGGCATTGGCATATTAGGCTTCATCGGTCAGAGTATTGAGTATAGAAGTTGGGAGGTCATGTTGCAATTGTAAGGCCATATTTAGAGTACTGTGTTCAATTCCATGTTCTAGGAAAGATGTTGTCAAGCTGGAAAGGGTACAGAGAAGATTTACGAGGACGTTGCCAGGACTAGAGAGTCTGAGCTATAGGGATAGGGTGAGTAGATTGGGACTCTATTCCTTGGAATGCAGGAAGATGAGGGGTGATCTTATAGAGGTGTATAAACAGACAACTAAAATACACACAACTAAGACACACACACACAACTAAGTTAGGATGGGGTAGAAGCCCAAAGGGTAGGATGGGGCTGAAGCCCAAAATTTAATGCCTGGACTGGTTTTTCGCCAATAGTTATTGGTTTTCCAGGATCTAGTTTTTTGTTGTTGTTTTTTTTTTGATTTCACAGTCACTAAAACAAGTGTTATTGTAATTATGTACTTTTCAGAGGTGATCCACACATTTTGTTTGTTACTTGTAGGCTTACATGTATGCAATTTTATATTAAAATGTAGCTTAGATCTGTGTGGTCCATTAACTCGCAGGCCCTTTTTAAGCGCACATTTTGATTACTTTCCATTCTACCATAGAGATATAAAGTCTATAATAGACTTTATTTGTATTTCTATGATTCTACAAACCTTGGCTGGGAACCTGGGGCTCACCAAAATTGTTCCCAATTGGGCCCAGCACCTCCTAAGGCCGGCCTTGTGGAAAGGACAGGTTTGGAAGGATATGGACCAAATACGGGCAGGTGGGACTAGTGTAGCTGGGACATGTTGGCCGGTGTCGGTAGGTGGGGCCGAAGGGTCTGTTTCCACACTGTATCACTCTATAAGTCTATGATAATCACTTAATCACAATGCTACTGTATTCCTGCACTTTGTGTCCTGTGTCTCCTAATCTTCTTGGCTTAGGTTTATTATTGTAATGTGGATCAAGTGAAAATCTTGATCCTATTTCGTTGCCTATTTCCTTCGCTCCATAGATGCTGCTGCACCCGCTGAGTTTCTCCAGCTTTTTTGTGTACCAAGTGAAAATCTTTGTTTTGCATGATAACCAATCAAGTCAGACAATACTATACATAAATACAATCAAGCCAAATTCAAGTCAATAGGTAGAGCAAAGGGGGAGATGCAAGAGTGCAGTATATAGTTCTCAGCAATATATCGCACCAGTTCCAGAGACAAAAAAGTCTTGTTTTTTAACCTTAAATTTTAACATCCTTATAGGTAGCAGCGTATATATCTGAAAAACTGCTGGAGGATCTCAGCGGACGAGGCAGCATCTGTGAAGAGAATGGACAGCAGACGACATTTTGGGTTGGGAACCATAGTCTGGACATTTCCACATTTTCTTTGAAATATATATATTTTAGATGCAGCATTTCAATGTTTATACTGCCACATAAAAAAATCAACAAGTGATAATATGACTCCTGAATGACAACTGAGGTTTTATTAGTTTCAATTTCTATCACATTTCTAAAGCTACAGACTATGAAAAGAATTACTCTTCTTAGAAATGGTTTCAGTTCCATCATGAATTTTTTTTATTTTTCCTGAGACATTATATTGAATTCCATTGAATAAAA
Source organism: Amblyraja radiata (assembly GCF_010909765.2). Lineage (NCBI taxonomy): Eukaryota > Metazoa > Chordata > Chondrichthyes > Rajiformes > Rajidae > Amblyraja > Amblyraja radiata. The sequence continues at coordinate 97,405,735 of NC_045961.1, forward strand.
GCATCATTCTAACAAACAAAGACACTGCAGGATTAGTTCTATAACTGAGATAGAACAAACTGTGATGTCTCTCTCACTGAGAGACAGTGAACTTGGCTGATGGATAAATATTACCCAGGATAGCAGGAGTTTTTTTTATTGCTCTTCTCTGAAAAGCACTACTTACATCAGTGCACCTGGGTTCTCTCTTTGTTCACCGTCTCCATTCAATCCCCCACAACCTCCCACACTGGGTTCCACCTGTCCATCATCCCTCCATTATCTGGTTCTACTTATGTTGTGGAGGCCAAGTCAATGGATATTCTTAAGGCAGAGATAGATATATTCTTGATTAGTACGGGTGCTGGGGTTATGGGGAGATGGCAGGAGAATGGGCTCGAGAGGGAAAGATAGACCAGCCTCGATTGAATGGCGCAGTAGACTTCATGGGCCTAACTGCTCCTATCACGTGTGTACTTATCTTCCAGCCCCTTTCCATCTTCAAGCTTTCTTGCCTAATATGATTAATATGCTGCTGTATTATTCTGGAAAGGATTGAAATTGTCTGTCACTTTGACCATTTCCCTTTCTCTTCCCTACATTCTAAAAAAAGAATGTTCTGACATCCAGACTCAAGAACAGTCCTCTGAACTCAGTTAATAAGCATTTCAATTAAGGACAATTAGGGATCAGGAATAAAAGATACCCACCGGCACCCTGTGAAAGTAAAAATAAACATAATGAAAGTCAGCAACTGGGCAAGGTGAAGTAGTGGATGTTAAGAGTAAAATTGTAGAACTACTGCCTCGCAGCACCAGAGACCTGGGTTCGATCCTGACCTTGGGTGCTGTCTTTATTATTGTTATTAATGCACTATTGCTTCTTTGTTTTTTATGTGTATGTGTGTATATGTGTGTGTATATATATATACATGTGTGTGTGTATAAATATGTGTGTGTGTATGTGTATATTTATGTTTATGAATATGTGTATATATGTGTGTTTGTATGTGTGTATATATACATATACACAGACTGAACTTTTTTCTCCTTTATTATATTGGTCACAGTGTACTATGTTTACATATTCTGTTGTGCTGCTGCAAGAATTTTGTTGTTCTTTCTGGGACATATGACAATAAATCACTCTTGACTCTCGTCTGTGTGAAGTATGTACACTCTCCCTGTAACCGTGTGGGTTTCTTCCCACATCACAAAGAGTGCAGATTTGTAGATTAAACGTTTGTGTAATAGTCCCTAAGTATGTAGGGCATTGATGAGATAGTAGGATAACATAGAACTAATGCCAATGGATAATTGATGTCAGCGTTAACATGGTGAGTCTGTTTCCAGGCTGTATCTCTAGATACTCTAAATTAAAAACAAAATTCTGAAATCCCACTCATTGTCACTTTCTTGAATAATATGGGACATCATTTAAGTGTCATATAAAATAAATGAAATTATAGTTTAAGCCAATGTTTTTTTTAATCCATTTTGTCGAGATTTTCAGTTGTATTAAGTGAATAAAAATTCTGTTTGTATATGGGGAATTGTAGTTTTTGTCTGTATTATAGTCTGTTTTTACATTATCCATCCTGCACATCTTTAGGGCATGGAAGGAAACCAGAGTGATCGAAGAAACATGTTGGCCTGGGAAGAACGTGCAAACTCCACACAGAGAGCACTCATAGATGTCAAGTTGAATCTGGGTCTCAGAAACAGTCGAGCAATAGCAACTGTAATGTCACAATGATGTTGTTAAGATGTAAGGAGTGCAGAGAAGATTTATAAGGTTGTTGCCAGGACTTGAGGGTTTGATCTATCTGGGAAAGGGTTGGGCAGGCTAGGACTTTATTCTTTGGAGTGATGATCTTGTAAACGATGTGTAAAGTCAGGGGAACAAACAGGGTAGATGCAGAGTCTTTTATCTAGAGTAGGGGAATCAAGAATCAGAGGACATAGGTGAGAGGGGAAAGATTTAATAGGAACCTGAGGGGCAACATTTTTGCACAGAGGGTGGTGAGTATATGAAACAGCCTGCCAGAAGAGGTAGTTGAGGCAAGTACTATAACAACATTTAAAAGATTTGAATGAATGAATAAGTTTGTTTAAGAAGGAACTGCAGATGCTGGAAAATCGAAGGTAGACAAAAATGCTGGAGAAACTCAGCGGGTGCAGCAGCATCTATGGAGCGAAGGAAATAGGCAACGTTTTGGGCCGAAACCCTTCTTCAGACTCAAAGGAAATAGGCAACGTTTCGGGCCGAAACCCTTCTTTATTGGCCAAGTATGTACACATTGGTGCTCCGCTCAAGTAATAACATGACATACAGTAACAATTAAGAATAAAACATTAATATCAAAACATTTCAGTTTAAACATGAGAATAAAATAAAATACCAGTGCAAAATAAGGCTACAGACATTTGGTTATTGAGTGGAGCTACTACTCGTGGAAAAAAGCTGTTTTTATGTCTGGCTGTGGCGGCTTTGACAATCGGGAGTAAAGTGTTTCAAAGAGTTTGTGGCCAGGGTGAGAGGGGTCCGAGATGATCTTGCCCGCTCGCTTCCTAGCCCTTACAGTGTACAGTTCATCAATGGAGGGAAGGTTGCAGCCAACAACCTACTCAGCTGATCAGACAATTCGCTGCAGCCTCCGGATGTCGTGCTTGGTGGCTGAGCCAAACCAGACCATGATGGAGAAGGTAAGGACAGACTCCTACGATGGCCGTATAGAATTGGACCATCATTGCCTGTGGCAGATTGTGCTTCCTCAGCTGCCACAGGAAGTACATCCTCTGTTGTGCCTTTTTGACTGTGGAGTCAATGGTAGCCCCCCATTTAAGGTCCTTGGAGATGATGGTTCCAAGGAACTTAAAAGACTCCACAGATGTGACTGCGGTGTTGTTGATGGTGAGTGGGGGGGAGGGAAGGGGGAGCTCTCCTAAGGTCTACTATCAATTCCACCGTCTTAAGAGCATTGAGCTCCAGGTTATTGTGATGGCACCAGGACACCAGCTGTGACACTTTCTGACTAGGCAGATTCCTCCCTATCCTGGATCAATCCAATCAGGGTTGTGTCGTCCGCAAACTTGAAAAGCTTGACAGAGGAGTCTGTGGAGGTGCAGTCATTGGTGTAGAGAGAGTAAAGGAGAGAAGAGAGTACGGAGCCTTATGGGGTGCTCCTATGCTGAGGGTCTGCGGGTCCTAGATGTGCTTTCCCAGCCTCACATGCATGCTGTCAGGAATTTGGTGATCTACTGACGGATTTAGGCTCAGTCATCTTGGAGTTTGGTGTGTAGTAGCTCTGGCACAATGGTGTTGAATGCAGAGCTAAAATCAACAAACAAAATCCTTGTATAGGTCCCCTGGCAGTCTAGATGCTGGAGGAGTCATCCACAAAAACTCATGTCAGGCTGTTATTCATTGACTGCAGCTCGTTAGTTAATACCATCATCCCCTCCAAGCTGGTTATCAATCTCTCAGATCTGGGTCTCTGTGCATCCCTCTGCAATTGGATCCTAGATTTCCTCATCCATAAACCCCAGTCTGTCCGTATTGGTGGAAATGTGTCATCCTCGATAACAATCAGCATGGGAGCACCTCAAGGCTGTGTGCTCAGCCCGCTGCTTGGAGGTTGCAGGTGGTTGCCGGAGGTTGCAGGTAGTGGAAGCAGGTAGGGAGACTGACAAAAACCTCCGGGAACTTCTGGGAGCCGCACGGAAACCTTGGATGGGGCACAAAGTCTCCAGAGGTTTCCGTTCAGGTTTCCTAAGTGGGACAGGGGCATAACACATACATACACACAAGATGAGACTTTTAATAAGTAATATAGATATAGGTAGATATATATAGATGGGCCAAATGCAGGTAGGTGAGACTAGTATATATCAGCACCTTGGTTAGCATAGGCAAATTGAGCTGAAGAGCCTGTTTCCATGCTGTCGGTATGCTCCCCCTTCACGACATGATTGTGATGAGAAGGGAATTAAAAAAAAAAAGTATCCTGACCAATGTTTTTTTTCCAGCAATCAGCATCACTTAAACAGAATCAAAAAATGAAACTTAGCTGGTCAAGAAGCATGTGAGGACAGAGAATCCAGACACGGATCTTTCCCCAATTCTTCTTATTTTGTATCAGATACCAGCATTTACAGTTTTATTTATTTTCCTGTTCTGAGGACAGGACACTGACCCGCAACCTCAACTGGTTTCTCTTTCCACAGATGCTGCTGGACAGGTTGGATTGTTGCTGCATTTCTGTTTCAGATTCCAACATCTGCAGTTTCATTTGTTCTCCGTCACTTAAACAGTGTATCTGGCAATTATTTTTCTTGTGGTAAATGGTTGCTTCGTTCAAATTAGTTACTCTATTTATTATAACTGAAATTACAAGAAAATACTTTGGAATGTCCTTGAAATACTATACCACTGGAATGTCTGTGTTTTGCACCAAAATGTTTCTTTGTCAAGTAACTTATTTATTTCTGGAAGGTAGATAAAAATGCTGGAGGAACTCAGGGAGGCAGCATCTATGGGGCGAAGGAATAGGTGACGTTTCGGGTCGAGACCCTTCTTCAGACTTCGCTCCACTAGATGCTGCCTCACCCGCTGAGTTTCTCCAGCATTTTTATCTACCTTCGATTTTTTCCAGCATCCGCAGTTCCTTCTTAAAATATTTATTTCTGGAAATGGCCTTGCTTTTTTAACAAGTGGTTGCAGATCTTTTTTTTTTTTGCATTGTAGCTGCAGACGTTATTGCACCAGAGGGCGGCAGAGTGACAGAAATAACATTCTCAGTACAATCTCTTGGTAGCTACAAGCAAGGCCATCAGATGGCAGTGTGCATCCGTCGTTTTGCAGCGGAGAAGGTGAACCGGACATTGAACAAACAGAGAACGTTTCCTGAAAAACAGAGAAGGTTTCCAAACGGTACTGAATGTAACTTTTTTTGTTTGTTTGCGTGTTACTGAGTCGCGATTACATTGTTGCAACTTGTGTGCAACGCTGCATTCATTACTGCGGCAGAGTCTCTCTTCCTGATGGACTTTCTGGGCGTGTGTATTGTGTACTCGTAGGGCCGCACGCCTCCTGTGTGTCCACTATAGGATCTTTGGACAGGAGGGGGTAGGTTGAAGCAAAACCTGCTGGTCTGATAGACAGGAGCTCGGAGCAGTCAGGGAACGATGACAATGGGAAGGAAAAGGTTTTAGGCCAATGAAGGGTTGGAGGCTTTCTGCTGGCCATTTTTCTTAGTAGTAGTAGAAGTAGCTCTTTCTTCCCTAAAACCCTTTCTGGCTTAAGTCCTCCTTCCACCACCTCCAGTTTAAATTCCATTTGGAATATTTTGGAGGACCAAGAAACCAAGAACAAGACTAGAGTACTAACTTCCCCCTTATTGAGATCTGCCCCATTGCAGGAAGGTGGTGGAGACTTTTGAAACGGTGCAGATGAGGTTTACCCTGCGTGGATTGAGGAATCAGGGGTACCAGCTAGAGGAGAGGTTGTACAAACTTGGATTGCTTTCTCTAAAATGCTCGATGGAGCTTCAGGGGAGACCTGATAGAAGTGTATAAAATGATATAGAACTTTTTATTTCCAGGTTGGAAATGTCACAAACAGGAGGTCAAATGTAAGGGGAAAATATACAATTAATTGCATGATTCATAACACCATTGATGTACAGGGGGATATTGGGGTCCAAGTCCATAACTCTGTGAAAGTGGCAACACAAGTAGATAGAGTGGCAAAGAAGGCATATGGTATGTTTGCCTTGATGGTAGACACAAAATGCTGAAGTAACTGGAGTAAATGCTGAGTATAGAAGTTGGGATGTAATGTTAAAATTGTACAAGGCATTGGTGAGGTCAATTCTGGAGCATGGGGTACAATTTTGGTCGCCAAATCATAGGAAAGATGTCAACAAAATAGAGAGTACAGAGGAGATTTACTAGAATGTTGCCTGGGTTTCAGCAACTAAGTTACAGAGAAAGGTTGAACAAGTTAGGTCTTTATTCTTTGGAGCGCATATGGTAAAGGGGGGACTTGATAGAGATCTTTAAAATTATGAGAGGGATAGACAGAGTTGACGTGGATAAGCTTTTCCCACTGAGAGTAGGGAAGATTCAAACGAGAGAACATGATTTGAGAATTAAGGGACAAAAGTTTAGGGGTAGCATGAGGGGGAACTTCTTTACTCAGAGAGTGGTAGCTGTGTGGAATGAGCTTCCAGTGGAAGTGGTGGAGGCAGGTTCGATTTTATCATTTAAAAATAAATTGGATAGGTATATGGACGGGAAAGGAATGGAGGGTTATGGTCTGAGTGCAGGTAGATGGGACTAGGTGAGAGTAAGTGTTCAGCACGGACTAGAAGGGCCGAGATGGCCTGTTTCCGTGCTGTAATTGTTATATGGTTATATGGTAACTCAGTGGAACAGGCAGCATCTCTGGAGAGAAGGAACGGGCGATGCCTTGGGTTGAGACCATTCTTCAGACTGATTTCATTCATTGGTTGGGACATTGCGTACACTGTAAGAGTTAGGGAATCATGATGCAGCTTTATAGGACTTTGCTTAGGTGTGTTTGGAGTATTGCATGCAGTTCCAGCTAACCATTACAGGAAGGATGTGGCTGGGGGCTTTGGAACAGGTGCAGAGGAGGTTCACCAGAATTCTGCCTGGATTTTGGGGGTGTTAGCTACAAGGAAAGTAGTTTTGAGTATAGAAGTTGGGAGGTCATGTTGCAGTTGTATAAGACATTAGTGAGACCGCATTTAGAATATTGTGTTCAGTTCTGGGCACCATCTTATAATAATAATAATAATAATAATAATAATATATTTTATTGTCATTGCACATAAGTGCAACGAGATTTGTTATGCAGCTTCCATCCGATGTCATAACTTAAATAACTAATAAAATTTAGATGTAGATACCCCGAGAACATGGTTTGTAAAAAGAACATTACAACAGTAAAATAGTCAAAACAGTTCAACAGACTAAAGTGCAGATGTGTCTGTGCGACGTGACCATCCGAGGGAGACAGTCCAGGGGGGGCGGGGGGCACTCAGCAGGGCCGGTTCAGAGCCGCTATAGCTCTGGGAATGAAGCTGTTCCTGAGTCCTGATTGGCATTTCCTGAGGAAAGATTGAAAGGGTTCAGAGAAGATTTGCAAGGATGTTGCCAGGACTAGAGGCTCTGAGCTGTAGGGAGAGGTTGAGTAGGCTGGGTCTCTATTCGTTGGAGCGCAGGAGGGCGCTGGGTGATCTTATAGAGGTGTATAAAATCATGAGAGGAATAGATCGGGTAGATGCACAGAGTCTCTTGCCCAGAGTAGGGGAATTGAGGACATAGGTTCAAGGTGAAGGGGAAAAGATTTGATAGGTATCTGAGGGGTAACTTTTTCACACAAAGGGTGGTGGGTGTATGGAACAAGCTGCCAGATGAGGTAGTTGAGGCTGGGACTATCCCAACGTTTTAGAAACAGTTAGACATGGATGGATAGGACAGGTTTGGAGGGATATGGACCAAGGTGCATGGATAGGACCGGTTTGGAGGGATATGGACCCAGCGCAGGCAGGTTGGACTAGTGTAGCTGGGACATATTGGCTGGTGTTGGCAAGTTGGGCCAAAGGGCCTGTTTCCACACTGTATCACTATTTGACTCTATGAAAGGCTGGAGAAACTTGAATTGTTTTCTTTAGAACGTTGGAGGTTGTGAGGGGACCAGATAGAAGTCTGGTTCCCTCACATAAATCAGATCATAAGTCATAGGAGCAGTATTAGGCCATTTGGCCCATCAAGTCTACTTCGCCATTTAATCATGGCTGATCTATCTCTACCTCCTGCGTTCTCCCCATAACCTTTGACACCCAAAATTATGAAAGACATAGGTAGAATAGACAGTCAGAACCTCTTCACCAAGGTGGAACTATCAACGTCTAGAGTGCATAGCTTTTGAGATGAGAGGGTCAAAATTTAATGGAGAAGTGTGGGGTGGAGTTGTGGGTGCCTGGAACTTGCTGCTAGGAGGCAGATATGATTGTGGCATTTCAGAGGATTTTAGATAGTCACATGCATATTCAGGGGAATAGAGGAATATGGATCACATACTAGCAGATGAGAGTAGGTTACTGGCATCATGTTTGGCACAGACATTGCGGGCCAAAAGGCCTGTTCAATGCACATTAGATTGCACTTAATATTGATATTGATCAACAAACCTGCTTCATATGGTAGTGGTGGTGGGACCCTTGAACGTGAATGTAGAAGATATGATTAATACATTTACAGATGACATGAACATTTATGGTAATGTGGATAACGTGGAAGATTGTTTAAGGCTACGGCAGCATATAGATTAGATGGAAACGTAGATGATGTCTTGGTGGATGCAATTCAATCCCGACAGATACGGGCTGATGCATTTTGGAAGGCTATTAAGGGTAGGACATTACAGTTAACGGTAAGGTGCTAAGGAATGTTGATGAACAGAGAGACCTTGGGTTTAAGTCCATAGTTCCCTGAAAGTGGCAACATGGAAATATATGCATGGAATTTAAAAGTTAGGATATAATATGGCAAGTTTACAAAATATTGGTTAGAGTGCACTTGGAGTTTTTTGGCGCAGTTTTAGTCACCACACTATGAGAAGAATGTGGTTGAACTGGAGAGAGTGCAAGAGAGATATAAATGACTGTTGCCTCAATTGCCTTACTTATGCGGCGGGATTGGATAGGATGGCCTGCTTTCTCCAGAGCAATGAAATGCCTCAATAGACAACAGATAATAGGTGCAGGAGTAGGCCATTTGGTCCTTCGAGCCAGCACTGCCATTCAATGTGATCATGGCTGACCATCCACAATCTGTACCCCGTTCCTGCCTTCTCCCCATATCCCCTGATTCCGTCCGCGAAGAGCCCTATCTAGCTCTCTCTTGAAAGTATCCAGAGAACCGGCCTCCACCGTCTTCATAGGCAGAGAATTCCGCAGACTCACAACTTTCTGTGTGAAAAAGTGTTTCCTCATCTCCGTTCTGAATGCCTTATCCCTTATTCTTAAACTATGGCCCCTGGTTCTGGACTCCCCAAGATCGGGAACATGTTTCCTGCCTCTAGCGTGTCCAAACCCTTAATAACCTTATATGTTTCAATAAGATATCCTCTCATCCTTCTAAATTCCAGAGTATACAAGCCCAGTTGCTCCATTCTCTCAGTATATGACATTCTCGCCATCCCGGGAATTAACCTTGTGAACCTACGCTGCCCTCCCTCCCTGTAATTTTATATACCTAATAGAGGTATATCAGATAATAAAAGGTATAGACAGGATAGATAGATTTTTTTCCTCATAGTAAGGTTATTAGAGACAAGAGGGCAGTGGTTTAAGGTGAGATGAAGAAGCCTTAAAGCGGATTTGAAGGGGTACGTTTTTTTAACAGAGTGTTAGATATCTGGAAAGAGTTGCCAGAAGAGTTGGTGGAATGAGACACAATCACTAAACTTAACAGATATTTAAACAGACACTTAAACAGGCACAGCATTGAATCATGTGGAGGTACACAAAAAAGCTGGAGAAACTCAGCGGGTGCAGCAGCATCTATGGAGCGAAGGAAATAGGCAACGTTTCGGGCCGAAATCCTTCTTCAGACTGATGGGTGGTGGTGGGGGGGCGGGGAGAAGAAAGGAAAAGCGAGGAGGAGCCCGAAGGCTGGGGGATGGGAGGAGACAGCAGGAGGGCTGAGGAAGGGGAGGAGACAGCAAGGACTAACAAAATTGGGAGAATTCAATGTTCATGCCCCCAGGATGCAGACTCCCCAAGCGGAATATGAGGTGCTGTTCCTCCAATTTCCGGTGTTGCTCGCTCTGGCCGTGGAGGAGACCCAGGACAGAGAGGTCGGATACGGAGTGGGAGGGGGAGTCGAAGTGCTGAGCCACCGGGAGGTCAGGTTGGTTATTGCGGACCGAGCGGAGGTGTTCGGCGAAACGATCGCCCAGCCTCCGCTTGGTCTCACCGATATAGATCTGCTGACATCTAGAGCAGCGGATGCAATAGATGAGGTTGGAGCAGATGCAGGAGATCCAACTACCATTGAATCATGTGATACTGATGTGAGCAAATGCGTTTAGAATTGACGTGCAAATAGATTGACATGGACGTGATGGGCAGAAGGGCCTGTTTCTGTGCTGTTTGACTCGGTTCAGAAATCCTGATGGGGTTGGCTCACCAGGTGCTGATACCAACGCTCCCTTTCACACACCAGGGCCCTGATCACAATAGACCCTAATTGTCTTAATTGGAAGGCATTCATAAACCAGTGATGACTGCGGCACGCTCATTCGGAGTGAATAAACTTGGTCTTGAACATGTTCCAGTTCACTGACTTAAGGCCATCTTGAAGTAGTCCCTCAGACAACTGCTGTATTGCTATCTTCGACCTGTACCTGTAAACTGGTAGGTGAAGCAACGACTGATGGTCAGAGTGGCTGAAATTAAGACAAGGGATGGAGGGAAAGGTATACTTGATGTTGGTCTTGAGCATTTACATCCTTTATGAGGCAGGAGACATGCTGGTGGTATTTTGGAGAGTTTATGCCCTGTCCCACTGTACGAGTTCATTCAAGAGCTCTCCCGAGTTTAAAAAAAAATCAAACTCGTGGTAAGCACGTAGAATGAACGTAGCGGGTACGTCGGAGCTCGGGAAAGTCCCTTAGAGGCTCGTAACGCTAACGGCAGGTAGTCGGGAAACGCGGTAAGCTCAGGAAGACGCGTGAATATTTCTCAACATGTTGAAAAATGTCCACGAGAGCCCCGAGTACCTACGAGCGGCCATTACCGTAAATCCCCGAGTTCGAATCAGGGGAAACTCTTGAATTACCTCGTACAGTGGGACAGGGCTTTTTGTTTCTGAAGTTTGCTTGATTGAAGTCACTAGCAATAATGAATAGGTCATCAGAGTTTGCTGTCCCAAGAAAGATCCTGACCAAGTATAATTCATTCAGTGCCATCTTGCCATTGGGATGATATGCACACAGTCAACAAGATTGTACTGATGAATTCCTTCGATAGAAACAAAAGAGACATATTTAGGTTAATTGTTGTCATGTGTACAATTTTGCATGATATCCAAACAGATCAGATATACTAAATACAATCAAGTCAAACTCAAGTACAATAGATAAAGTAAGTTTGAATATAATTCACAGCATTGTAATGAATCGGTTCCACAGACAAAGGTCCACAATGTGGTAGAGGTGAATTTGACTGTACCCCAGCTTATGGAAGGACTGTTCAGAAGCCTGATAACAAAGGGGCAGAAGCTGTTCCTTGAGTCCGATGCTGCCACCTTCAAGCTTCTATACCTTCTGCCAGATGGGAGCAGGGAGAAGAAGGAAAGATCAGGGTGGGACGTCTTTCATTAAGTTGGGTGCTTTTTCGAGGAAGCGTGAGGGTAGATGAAGTCAACGGTGGGATGTCTGGTTTGTGTGGTGGACTGGGCTATATCTACAACTCTCTGTAATATCTTGCGGTCGAGGGCAGAGATGTTTGATGCAATCCGACAGTATGCTTTCTATGGTGCACCTGTAGGCGTTTATAAGTATAATAATTGGAGACATGCCCCATTTCCTCAGGAAGTAGAGATGTTGGTGTGCATTATCTTGGTTGGTCCACAGATCATTGGTTATATTAATGCAAAAAAAAAATCCTTGCATTATCATCTGCAAACTTACTAATCATGCTTTTTACATTCTCATGCAAATCATTGATGTAGATGACTAACAGCAATTTACCCAGCATCGATCCTTGAGGCACACCATTAGTCACAGGGCTCCAGTCTGAAAAGCAATCTTCTCCCTCCTTCCTTCCTGGCTAATACTTAAACTAGATCTTGCAGCACCATTTTGAGAAAGTGATGGGATATTCCCTGCACCAATATTTTTCCCTTCATCACAATCACAGACTATTTGGTCACTAATACATTGTTGATTTTGGGAGCTTGCTGTGCATATATTCAATGCTGTGTTTCCTTCAGAGTGACTGCACTTCATAGGTTGTTCGTTAGCTGTAGGATGCTTCGCCACAACTGAAAATGAACTTCAGATGCAGTGCATAAATCCAAATAATTTTATATCTGCATAAATGATTTCATAGCAAAAGGATTTGAGTATAGGAGGTTCTACTGCAGTTGTACAGGGTCTTGGTGAGACCACACCTGGAGTATTGTGTACAGTTTTGGTCTCCTAATCTGAGGAAGGACATTCTTGCCATAGAGGGAGTACAGAGAAGGTTCAGCAGACTGATTCCTGGGATGTCAGGACTTTCATATGAAGAAAGACTGGATAGACTCGGCTTGTACTCGCTAGAATTTAGAAGATTGAGGGGGGATCTTATAGAAACTTACAAAATTCTTAAGGGGTTGGACAGGCTAGATGCAGGAAGATTGTTCCCGATGTTGGGGAAGTCCAGAACAAGGGGTCACAGTTTAAGGATAAAGAGGAAATCTTTTAGGACCGAGATGAGAAAAACATTTTTCACACAGAGAGTGGTGAATCTCTGGAATTCTCTGCCACAGACGGTAGTTGAGGCCAGTTCATTGGCTATATTTAAGAGGGAGTTAGATGTGGCCCTTGTGGCTAAAGGGATCAGGGGGTATGGAGAGAAGGCAGGTACAGGATACTGAGTTGGATGATTAGCCATGATCATATTGAATGGCGGTGCAGGCTCGAAGGGCCGAATGGCCTACTCCTGCACCTATTTTCTATGTTTCTATGCTCCCATTAATCCTTCATCTGGATTACCTAATTTACAATTTATCTCTATGGCAACTTTGGCCTCACCTGATCGGAGATTTTCTCTTTACCCTGTCCCACATTTTCAACTTAAAACCAACTTGTTTACTTTCCATTTCTGACGAAGAGCTTTTGACCCAGAATGTTAACTCTGTTTCTGTAGATGCCCCATCTACACTAGTCCCACCTGCCTGCGTTTGGTTCATATCCCCCTAGACCTATCCTATCCATGTACCTATCTAAATGTTTTTTAAATATTGTGATGGTACCTGCCTCAACTACCTCCTCCGGCAGCTCATTCCATACACCTACCACCATTTGTGTATAAAAAAAAAGTTGTCCCTCGGGTTCCTATCAAACCTCTCCCCGCCCTCCCTCACCTTAAACCTATGTCCTCTGGTTCTCTATTCCACTACTCTGTGTAAAAGACTGTGCATTTATCCTATCTGATTGTGTATACCTCTGTAAGATCGCCCCTCACCCTCCTGTGCTCCAAGGAATAAAATCCTAGCCTACTCAACCTCTCCCTATATCTCAGGCCCTCGAGACCTGGTAACATCCTCGTAAATCTTTTCTGCACCTTTTCAGCCCAACAATATCTTTCTCATAACAGGGTGACCAAAACTGAAGACAATACTCTCAATATGGCCTCACCAAAACTCTGACTGATGAATGCCTTCTTGACCAATGTATCTACTTGTGACGCTACTGTTAAAGAACTGTGTTTGTACCCTCCTGGATCCCTCAGTTCTACAACACTCCCCAGAGCCCAGTCATTCACTGTGGAGGTCTTGCCCTGGTTTGGCTCCCCAAAAATGCAATGCCTTGCACTTCCCTGTATTAAACTCCATTAATAATTCCTCAGCCCAGAGTCAAATTCCTGCTGGGATTTTTGACAATCATCTGTGCTATCTACAATACTACCCACGTTAATGTCATCTGCAAACATCCTGTAAAATTAATACAAAATATCGACAGAAAATGTCAGTGTTGGATTGAAGTAGGTTTCTCTAATTTGCACCATGGAACTTCATCCCACATCTGGTGCTGTCAGTGTGGAGTTTGCATGTTCTCCGACTGTGTGGTTTTTCTCTGGGTGGTCCGATTTTCTCCCACATCCCAAAGACGTGGGGGTTTGTAGGTTAATTGGCCTCTGTAAATTGCTCGAGTGTGTAGGGAATGGATGAGAATATGGGATAACATAGAACTAGTGTGAACGGGTGATTGATGGGCAGCATGGACTCAATGGGCTGAAGGGACTGTCTCCATGCGACATCCCTCTAAAACTCTAACTCTAAGAACAAGTTAGTTTATAGATACAGCGTGGAAATAGGCCCTTTGGCCCTGTGGAAGAAATTAACTTGGAGGGAAATTAAAGGAAAATGAAAAGCAGAGACTTTGCAGATTTGCTTCGAGATTTTATTGCATGATATCATGGAGAGATCGCTGCAGTGCCCACCGGTTCTCTGACTTCACAGCAGAATTAGCCGACTGTTATACTGTGCAGTAAACAACTTTTGTTTGTTGTTCGATTCAGATATACAAAAATATACTATCTCCTACAATTATTCCATTAGTCACAACATACTTTTTGCTTATGTAAATCTTATTCACCAACAGATGGGTAATACAAGTCAAATACAATACACGGGCATCTTGACATTATTCTATCTCACCGTTTAGGCGGACTGCACCACCATCCCCTCTCCAAGCCAATCATAAGCCCCCCCATTTACAGAAACTATGTTGCTAGCAGTAGGGGGCGCGGGTGGTCTACTCTAACTCCTCACAGAAGGGAAACCAAGCTTTGTTTCATGTTTACATTTACCATCCATCCTTCAACACATTCCCAGACAAGAGGTAATACGCCTAATCTTACTTTGCCGATTCCCACAAACCTCTTCTGCACCTGGGTCAAGCGAGAGCTGCCAATTGTCACATCCAAAACACCCTTTCGTTACCTTATTCAATTCCAATGAAAATTAAGTAAGGAAGGATATTAATTCTTCCACAGGCCCACCAAGTCTACGCCGACCAATGATCACCCATTCACAATAGATCTATCCTACATGTTGGGGACAATTTACAGAGGCCAATTAACCTACAAACCTGCGCCAGAGAACCCGGAGCAAGCACACACGGCTACGGGGAGAACGTGCAAACTCCGTCCAGATAGCACCCATAGTCAGAATCAAACCCTGGTCCCTCGCGCTGTAAGGCAGGCAGCAACTCTACCGTTGTGCCACTGTGCCACCCAAGTTATATAGCTCTGTATAACAGGGCACTTCTGAGGCAATATTTCATGTTGTTTTTCTGTTATCGCTCTCTTTCACTTTTATGGGAAATTAACAAAGAGCATTGTTACATTTGTGAAGTTTTTGTGGTCTGAACATCTGATGTTTGAAGACATTGACCTAAATGCTAAAGCTGCAAACGTAGATTCTGAGAAAGGATCACTGCATTCATTTCTACTTTCTGCAGATGCTGCGTAACTGGCCGAGTTCTCTCATCTTTTCTGTTTTTAACCTGAAATATGAACTCTGTTTCTCTCTCTACAGATGCTGCCCAAACCTCTAAGTGTTTACATTTTTGTGCTTTTGTTTCAGATTTCCAACATCTGGACTATTTAACTTTTTTGGTGTCCGGTTACAGTAACTTTTATATATAACACTCTACTCGTAACATTATAGTTTCTCTGTTCAAACTGCATACTTTCAGAGGTTAACCTTCAAAAAGCACCATTCAATATTTATAAACAAGTGTGGGAGAAAAACTCACGGATCTCGATGGTTAAAATGTCTTTTCTTTGGTACACAACAAATCAGAGATAATTCCAGCAGCATTTCTGGCAATAAGCGGTTGGCTTGAAATATGAACCCCATTTTCCTCTCCTCAGATGTGGCCTGACCTGCTGAGTATTTCCAGAATTTCCTCTTTTCACTCATGCAGCCATTTTGGTCGGCCCTGTGAACTTGCCGGTGATTTCTGTTGCAATTGTCTTGCCGAATTTTCAATGCAGAGTCTCGATTTACGTAGATGTCGTTCAGAGCAGGTTGGGATCAAGCTGGCCTTGTTTTACTGCAACAAGCTCCGAGGACAGCCAAAAGTAGACTATCAATGTTGTATTGTTAAAGCGAAATTATGTTTCCAGGTTTGTTGTAGCATGTTGCATCATCCTCCCTTGTGGAATACTGTCATAATTATTCCCAGTGGAATGGGTCTCTCAGCAATAAGAATGGGATGACTGACTGCCTGACTGAACATGAACACAACATTAAAATTTCCCCCTGGTTGCATGCACACTCTTGCAAGACCATATACACTGGATCAAAGAAGATTTATGCCCCGTCCCACTTAGGAAACCTGAACGGAAACCTCTGGAGACTTTGCGCCCCACCCAAGGTGCGGTTCCCGGAGGTTTTTGTCAGTCTCCCTAATGGTCCAAAGTGGTTTCCGCTTCTTCTATGTTCCGGCGATTGTCTCAAAAAATTCAAAACCGGCCACGACTTAAAAATAGGTTGCCATTTTAAAAATCGGTAAAATCAGGTACCTGCAACCTCCGGCAACCACCTGCAACCTCTGGCAACCACCTTCAACTAGCATCGCAACCGGCTTCGACTAAAAAATTACCGATTTTAAAAACGGCAACCTATTTCAGGTCACGGCCTGTTTTGAATTTTTTTGCGGATAGTTGCCGGGGAGTCGCCTTCACGGTTGTGAGGAGTTCCCGCATTCTGGGAACTAGTCGCGGCCTCATTATGGTCGCCACGAATTTTTCAACATGTTGAAAAATTAGCGGCGACTAGATTGAAACCGCCTTGGAGAGTAGCGAGAATTCTCGTGCCGTAGGTGGGTCGCCAGGAGGTCCTAATGATTTGCCAGGAGGTCGAAGGTTCTCAGTGGTTATCGTAGGTTGTAGCCGGTGCGGACCGGTGAATTTTATTGGCTCATTGGGGAAAAAAAAACGTAAGCAGTAGTTTTCAGAACCAAGGATAACCGACCGGTAATGTTTAAATGTCCGCCGAGCTTCACAGCCGTGTATCTCTGGCTTCTTAAAAGTTGTCTCCACTCCTTCTCCCCCATTCTCCCCCCTCCTCTCTTTTAAAGGACTTACCGTACACTGTGCTTTAACCATCTTAATTACAGCGCAAACCTTCCTGTTCATCGCGGTGTGTGTCTGTTTCACCTTGGCTTTGCACCATGTTAATTTTTTAGACAACGCTCCTCCCGCTTGTCCTGTCCCCTGCCTGCATAACGGGCTGGTGAAGGAAGCAATGTGTTTGTGTGTGTGTGTTCCACTCTGACAGTCGCCGTTCCAGTTGCCGGTTGTTCAGGCGACTGCCGGCAACTTGACAGTCGCTGGCAGTCCGCTGAAAAATCACCCAAATGGGACAGGCCCATTATTAGCCTCTTTTTAAAGGGCCTGTCCCACTTAGACGACTTTTTAGGCAAGTGCAGGAGACTCTGCGTTCGTCTCATGATCGTCACATGGTCGCCACATGTTCGCTGGCGGTCTCAGGTGAGTCTCCTTCATGGTGGCGATGAGTTCCCGCATTCTGGAAACTAGTCGCGGCTCAGTATGGTTGCCACAAATTTTTCAACATGTCCCGGTTTTTCAGCGAGTGCCGTGAACTTGACAGTTGCCTGCAGTCCGTTAAAAAGTCGACCAAGTGGGACAGGCCCTTTAGTTGTTCGAAAGTTCTCAAGTGATAGGAGCAGAATTTGACCATTTGGCCCATCATGTCTACTCCGCCATTCTATCATGGCTGATCTGTCTTTCCATCTTAACCCCATTCTCCTGCCTTCTCCCCATAACCCCTGACAAACGTGATAATCAAGAATCTATCTATCGCTGCCTTAAAAGTGTCCATTGACTTGGCCTCCACAGCCTTCTGCGGCAATGAATTCCACAGACTCACCACCCTCTGACTAAAGAAATTCCTCCTCATCTCCTTCCTAAAGGAACGGCCTTTAATTCTGAGGCTCTGACCTCTGAATATGACTCTCCCACCAGTGTAGAATACAAAGTGTTCGTCAACTCTTTCTCCTTCATCAAAATGACTAAATGGCATTGTACAAAAGCAGTTTGCATGTTATAAATCGTTATCCTGTACGCATTGACAGATGTATTTTTAATAGTGTTGCAATGGAACATAGAACACTACAGCACAGAAACAGGCCCTTCAGCCCACAATGTCCGTGCTGACCTTGTTAAACTAATCTCTTCCTGTACGTGACGCTTGGCTCTCCAGTCCCTGTATATCCATGTGCCTATCTAAAAGCCCCTTAAATGCCCCTATTATATTTGCCTCTCACCCTAATAAAAAGAGACTGAAAAATAAATGAAGAATTTTAAAATCAAAATTGCAGCATAACCAGTAGAGAAATTAGTACAAGAATTTCGTATTACAATTATGAGGTCAAATTTTACTCCCAAGCCACTTTTATGAATTAAATGCACAACGGATTTCATAGAGATAACTATATTGTGATGGATATTTTTTAGTTTAGTTTAGAGAAACAGCGTGGATGCAGGCCCTTCGGCCCACTGTGTCCATGCCGACCACCGATCCCCGTATTCTAGCACTATCCTACACAGTAGGGACAATTTTACAATTTTACCGAAGCTAACTAACCTACAAACCTGTACGTCTTTGGAATGTGGTTGGAAACCAGAGCACCTGAGAAAACCCACAAGGCCACGGGGAGAACGTAAAAACCCCGTGCAGGCAGCACCCGTCGTCAGGATCGAACCCGGGTCTCTGATGCTGCAAGGCAGCAATTCTACCGCTGCACCACCGTGCCACCCATCCATTAATGGCATGTGAATAGAGGATGCTGCTTAGTTGCGCATTCACAATTAGTAAAGAGGGTTGGTTAATGGAGAGTTTTGCAAATGTTAGAGGTGCAGAACATCATCTGAAAGCTGAACAGTCATAAATCCTACTGGTAGTATGCTTATATCATTGTTGTCAGTGAAGGTAGACACAAAATGCTGGAGTAACTCAGCGGGTCAGGCAGCATCTCTAGACTCCCTAGATCTAGGTCCTAGACTCCCCCACTAGTGGAAACGCACTCTCCACATCCACTCTATCCAAGCCTTTCACTATTCGGTAAGTTTCAATGAGGTCTCTCCCCTCATCCTTCTAAACTCATGCGAGTCTATGTAGACAACGTCCACAGCCTTGCCCTCACAGTTTCTTGTTTACTTCTTCAAAAAACAAGCAAAAGTTATTAATCAACGATAATGAGACCCGAGAAAAGATTCCTTGTGATTGCCATTTTCATAACCTGCCATTCAAGAGGGAGATGCCGAGAACTTAATTCCCGGTAATTAGTGTAAACAATTGATTCTGAGAATCCAGCTATAATAAACATGGTTTATTACTGATTATATGCCTTGTTATCACCTTCCCCTCAGCTAACAATGCATCTGCTTCTTGCATATGGCGGTCACAGCCTAAACTTGTAGGTCAGCTTGTTCTATTTGATCTTGTTTGTGCACGTCGGGTTGATTGCATTAGTCGAAACTGGGTGAACCACATGAAGGTTTCCGGAAGTGGCGGCACTGTTGACAGCTGCGGCTCGCCTGCAGTCCGTCTGTTTGTACTTTTGTTGTTGTTTTCATTTGTCTTGTTTTAGTTAAATTTTAGTTTATTAGGTTGTGTATATGTGTGGGGGGGGGTCGGGTGAAACATGTTCCTTCGGGGGAATGCGACTCTTTTTGTCATATCCCCCTTCTCAGCCTCCGTCAGCGTTGAGGCCTAATGGCGGAGCTGGCGGCCTCCAACTGCGACCGACCTTGAGGCTCCGGAGGCAGAGCCAGCCAGGACTTACCAATACGAGGCTGGCCGAATTCGGAGCTGTGGCGGCGATCCGGTGGCGATGGCCCGGCTTTGGGGCTGAGGTGGCGTCGACCTGAATTCGGGGCTCGGCCGCGGCCCAGTGGACGACATTGTCGTGAGCTCGCAGGTCACAGGTTGGTGACCTGTTCTCCGGAGCTCCCGCAACTACAGCTGCGTCCGCTGGACTGGAGGGCGGCATCTTCGGCAGCTTTGACCACCCCGGGCCACGGAGCTTGAACCGGCCCGTTCGCGGAGCTCGGTTGAGCCACGGGACTTACTTACCGTCACCCGGCGGGGTCACAACAACGGAAGCCTGGATCGCCTCAGCGCAGAGGGAGAACAAGGAGGGAAGAGACAGAGACTTTAAGACTTTTGCCTCCATCACAGTGAGGAGCTGCCTGGTGAACTCACTGTGGTGGATGTTAATTTGTGTTTATTGTATGTTTCGTTATTTATTATTATATGTATGACTGCAGGCAATGAAATTTTGTTCAGACCGAAAGGTCTGAATGACAATAAAGGAATCCAATCCAATCCAAGGTTGCAATCTCCCATCCCAACAATGTATCATTCTACATTTCCTTGATCATCGTCTCCTTTGACCTGTGTTTTCACACCTTATCTATATGCCACCCTATCCCCTGACTGTCAGTCTGAAAAAGGGTCTCGACCCGAAACATCACCCATTCCTTCTCTCCAAAAAAATGCTCCCTGTCCTGATGAGTTATTCCAGCATTTTGTGTATATCTTTGGTGTAAACCAGCATCTGCAGTTCCTTCCCACACAATATTAAACCTGGATTCAAATAATCCCACATTGCACATACATTGAGACTCACTGTTCTTGATCCAGATAGCTCCACTAACACAATTCTGTGTTTGGTGAATTAATTCATAAGGGTGAGAGATGGGATTGTTGGAACGCAGTCGCCTCTGGTCACAAGTGATGAGGCATGCAGCATGATGCCTGATCTCGATCTCACCTCCTCACACATTAGAACAATTCAGAAGTGTCAGCCTAGATTTTGTCGTGAATTCCTCGAATGAACCCTTATCTTGCATCTTTCTCCGAGTTACACATATACTAACTCCTGCAGAAATGTGGTGATGCTGTGAAGACTCCTCACTGGGAGTAAAACACAAAGTGCTGGAGTTACTCAGCAGGTCAGGCAGCATCCGTGGAGGGAATGGATAATGTGAGTCTGAAGAAGAGTCCCAATCTGAAACGTTGCCTATCCATTCCCTCCCTAGATACCACCTGACACGCTGAGTTACTCCAGAACTTTGTGTTTTACTCCCGGTAAGGTAGTTTTTACAGCATCATCAAATTTCTACAGAGGTTACTTTAGTTTAGTTAGTGTATGGGTAACTCAGAAAGATGAGAGATAAGGGTTCATTCAAGGATTTCATGACAAAATCTAGGCTAACACTTCTGAAATTCTCTATCATGTTAGGAACTAGTGGAATCAAGGGATATGGGGAGAAGGCAGGCACGGGTTATTGATTGGGGACGATCAGCCATGATCACAATGAATGGCGGTGCTGACTTGAGGGGCCAAATGGCCTCCTCCTGCACATATTTTCTATGATTCTATGTTTCTATGTGAGGAGGCGAGATTGAGATAAGCATTATACTGCATGACTCACCACTTGCCATAGAGGGAGTACAGAGAATGTTCACCAGACTGATTCCTGGGATGGCAGGACTTTCATATGAAGAAAGACTGGATAGACTCGGCTTGTACTCGCTAGAATTTAGAAGATTGAGGGGGGATCTTATAGAAACTTACAAAATTCTTAAGGGGTTGGACAGGCTGGATGCAGGAAGATTGTTCCCGATGTTGGGGAAGTCCAGAACAAGGGGTCACAGTTTAAGGATAAGGGGAAAATCTTTTAGGACCGAGATGAGAAAAACATTTTTCACGCGGAGAGTGGTGAATCTGTGGCATTCTCTGCCACAGAAGGTAGTTGAGGCCAGTTCATTGGCTATATTTAAGAGGGAGTTAGATGTGGCCCTTGTGGCTAAAGGGATCAGGGGGTATGGAGAGAAGGCAGGTACAGGATACTGAGTTGGATGATCAGCCATGATCATATTGAATGGTGGTGCAGGCTCGAAGGGCCGAATGGCCTACTGCACCTAATTTCTATGTTTCTATGTTTCTATGTGAGATTCCACCATCTGCAGTTCCTTGAGGAGTAGATGTTGCCTCTTGCCGTTTACTCCCTGCTGACAGTCTTGCCCAGGGAATTACACAGATACAGTCTAATTAATCTCTTATTTCCTTGATTCCAGTTTTTCTGGTCAATATAATTTTGTTTTATGTCAAATTTCTCCCTGTCATTTCGCAAAAATTAAAATCTGAGTTTGAGAAACTCATGGAAATCTCAAGTGACCAGCCACCCTGAGCACGTCCAACCAAGATGGAAGATGTTTACCAGATTAACAATACTGGGCCACACAGTGGCACACCCGTAGAGTTGCTGCCTTACAGCGCCAGAGACCTGGGTTCGATCCTGACTAAGGGTGCTGTCTTTACGGAGTTTGTATATTCTTCCTGTGATGGTGTGGGTTTCCTCACACACTCCAAAGACGTACAGGTTTGTAGGATTATTGGCTTTAAATTGTCCTGAGCGTGTAGCTTAGAACTAGCGTATGGGTGATCACTGGTCGGCGTGGACTTGGTGGGCTGAAGGGCCTGTTTCCACACTGTATCTCTAAACTAAACTAAAAATACTACCCTTACAAAATGCCCTACCTTGAATACTTCCTGACAATGTCGTATTATAGTAGAACTATAACAAATTATAGAATAAATATTTATGGAAGGGAAGAAGGCCCATCTACCTTGGCTGAAAAAGAATGAAAAAAATGATCCCATTTTTCTAGTCAGTATGAGACTTGCAGGTTATAGCAATTGGAAACATAGAAACATAGAAAATAGGTGCAGGAGGAGGCCATTCGGCCCTTCAAGCCAGCACCTCCATTCATTGTGATCATGGCTGATCGTCCCCAATAATTAACCCGTGCCTGCCTTCTCCCCATATCCCTTGATTCCACTAGCCCCTAGAGCTCTATCTAACTCTCTCTTAAATCCATCCGGTGATTTGGTCTCCACTGCCCTCTGTGGCAGGGAATTCCACAAATTCACAACTCTCTGGGTGAAAACTTTTTTTTTCTCACCTCAGTCTTAAAAGGCCTCCCCTTTATTCTAAGAGCCTCCCCTTTATTCTAAGAATAAAAAAATAAAAAATAAATAAAAATTGATCTGTTTTTTTTATTAGTGCTTATCCATGGCGTCTCAACTACCACTTCAAAGAAGGGTCTCGACCCGAAACGTCACCCATTCCTTCTCTCCAGAGATGTTGCTTGCCCAGAGTTACTCCAGCTTTTTGTGTCTATCTTCGGTTGACACCAGCCGCTGCAGTTCCTTCCTGTACCAAATAAAAACTCTAATGGTTCAATTATTTTTTTACACGCAGTCCAATAAAGTATTGCCAAACCCAAACACATCCTCGATTAGCAAACTACAAAAATAATCTAATGAGCCCGCATGTAAGAGGCGCCATGTTTTGACGCCATTTTCAAACTCCATTCTGCGTTCTAGTTCTTATGAGCGGTGCCCGTTCCAAGCCAGCTCCAGGCTGCTGCAGGCCTCCAGGCATCGCCTTCCTTGGACGCGACATCCCTCTCCTCGCCCGTCCACCTTTGTGCCCTGGGGGCACCTCCCGTAGCCGACCTTGAGGGAGCGGTAGTCCAGACCCTGGTTTCCTCTCCTACCTGCCTTGATCCTCCCGGTGATAGACACAAATAGCTGGAGCAACTCAATTGGTCAGATAGAAACTCTGGAGAAAAGGAATAGGTGACATTTCGGGTCGAGACCCTTGTTCAGACTGGGGAAGTGGGAGGAACTGAAGGAGACATTGTTAGTAGGAGGAGGAGAGTGTTAGTTGAGGGAAATTGGCTGGTTCTGCAATCTGAAGAAGGGACTCGACCTGAAACGTCACCTACTCCTTTTCTTCAGAGATGCTGCCTGACCTGCTGAGTTTCTCCAGCTTTTTTGTGTCTATCTTCGGTTAAAATCAGCATCTGCAGTTCCCTACACATGGTCATTGGGGGACGAGTTGGGGGCGGCTCGGCGACATCCCCCCTGTCTGCCGCGGTCCACCTTACGTTCTGCCGCGGTCCACCTTGCGTTCGGCCGCAGGGAACGAGCACGGGTCGACTCGGTATATTTCTCCTCCAGACCACGGTTCGCCGGGTCTTGCGTTCGTCTGCAGTTCTCCCCTCCAGACCGCGATCCTGGCGGCTCAGCGGCTCTCCCCCTTCAGTCACCCTTCACCCTTGACTCAAGGACGAGTCGCACCCTGGCCACTCCTTCTCCCCTCTGGAAATACGTATAGAAGTGAGAGAATGCACACCTCCAGATTCAGGGACAGTTTCTTCACAGCGATTATCCGGCCACTGCACCATCCTATCAACAACTAGAGAGCAGTCCTGAACTACTATCTACCTCTTTGGTGACCCTCGGACTATCTTTGATCGGACGTTACTAGCTTTATCTTGCACTAAACCTTATTCACGTTATTCCCTTTATCATGTGTCTGTACACTGTGGACGGCTCAATTGTAATCATGTGTTGTCTTTCCGCTGACTGGTTAGCACGCAGCAAAAGCTTTTCACTGTACCTCGGTACACGTGACAATAAACTAAACTCAAACACAAAGATAATGTGAATCGGGCAATCAGTGTCCAATATTCGTATTTCCCGACATTTGTCTGTTAACTTCCAAGGATAACATTAACCTGACAAATGCATCATAAAACTAGCTGTGCAAATGCATGGGAGGTAAAGCTGGTATAATTATAATCAGATTTGAAGGCATGGACTGCCCAGACCTCTTGTTCGATTTGAGGAGATAGAACAAAGCACGTGGGTTCTGATAAAGCATGAACTAACCATGGTCTAATTGCACGTCAGAATTATGCTGAAGAGGCTGAACAACCCAACCTGCCATCACATCGCATCGAGCTAAATGTTAACGCATATTACTTCCTTAAAAGCCGATCATTTTGCACTGCCTGCTTTTTGTGCTTCTCTCTTTGATCGTGTGGGTGTTGATCTAGCTGGGGCTTGCTGTACAAGGTGTTGCTAAACATCCCCTTTTATTAAACGGTTGGAAGAAATTGTTTCAAAGTGTTGAGCTACAAATCACTAACCCGCGATCCGAGATTAGTTCCCCTCAGTGGAAAGTCCCATTTCCTACCGTTCATCTATCAACATAAAATTTCATATGCACAAAACCTCTCCCGTTATTGTACCATTTTTCACTCTCTAATTCTAGTGATTGTAACCGCATTGCCTGAATTTCAAAGAAAGAATGCTTTACGCTCCTCTGCTGACAGCTGTCTTGGTGTAACTGATGTATGTACAGCTCCACTTGCATAGATACATATGCATTAGCTGTGTAGGCATCTCTCGGTGGCGGGGAGCGAAAACCCTGGCCCTTGGATATCTGCAATTGGATGAAATTATCGTGTTGAAAAATGCCACAATAAATGGTGGGCCTGCAGTCCTGTAAAAATATTAAAGTTTGTCTCGTTCTGGAAATAAGCAAGAAGGCAGCCTGCCTCTCACCACATAAATCCACCTGTGACAGTGCATAGAGCTGAGGATTATCAGTTGACTGCTTTTAGATTTCATGTTGAGGTATGCAGATAGAATTATTATATTTCTCAGACTGTATACCTTGTTGCAATAAAACGCTGTGTTGTGGATAATTTTCCCATTTTGTAGAAGTGTTGCAGGGAATGACCGGCCCCATCTTTCGATAGCAGTAGAAAATGACCTCCCTGCTTTCTGTGGCGTTATCTCTTATACGTGTGGCTCAATTGGTATCTCTGACCCAGCAACCTGTGGGTTTATGTCCCACTCCTTGGGTTCCTGAGTCTTCTCTCCCGAGGAGGTATTGAGGCAGGTACTATAACATATTATTCACATTATTGCCTTTATCTCTTCTTCTCACGTATGGCGTGCACAGCCTAAAGTTGTAGGACGACTTTCTAGTTCTATTTTAAAGTTGTTCTATTTTATTGTGCCCGCTGGGTTGATTGCAATCCTCGAAACAGGGCGGACCACGTGAATGTTGCAATCTCGCACCCTATTGCCTTTATCATGTATGTGTACACTGTGGATGACTGGACTGTAACCATGTATTGTCTTTCCGCTGACTGGTTAGCACGCAACAAAAAGCTTTTCACTGTACCTCGTTACACATGTCAATAAACTAAACTCAACTCAACTAAACTCAAGTCAACAGCATTTAAAAGTCTGGGCCTGCGGAAGGGTCTCGACCCGAAATGCCGCCTTTTCCTTTTTTTCCAGAGATGCTGCCTGACCCACTGAGTTACTCCGGCATTTTGTGTCTATCTCCAGCATTGAAAAGATGCCTGGACCGATACATGGATAGGAAATGTTTAGGATATATGGGCTAAAAGCGGGGAAATGGGACAAGCTGAGATGGGGCATCATTGTCCTTATGGACAAGTTGGGCCGATGGGTCCGTTTCCATGCTGTATGCCTCTAAGACTTCTTCTTCT
Source organism: Amblyraja radiata (assembly GCF_010909765.2). Taxonomy (NCBI): domain Eukaryota; kingdom Metazoa; phylum Chordata; class Chondrichthyes; order Rajiformes; family Rajidae; genus Amblyraja; species Amblyraja radiata. Next base: position 97,431,942 of record NC_045961.1, read on the forward strand.
CCTTGCGTATGGCGTGCACTGCCTATAGTTGTAGGACTACTTGTTCTATTTGATTGTGAACGCCAGGTTGATTGCATTCGTCGAAACAGGGAAGGTTGCAATCTTCCGCCCCTCTAAGACTCTGTGACTTCAGTTCTAAGATTTGATACCAACAATCTGGAGGGAGGGTTGCACCGTCAGAGTTGCAGTCTTTCGTGTTGGACGTGGAAAGGATGGTTCCACCAGTGGGAGAGTCTAGGACCTGAGGGCACAGCTTCAGAATAAAAGGACGTACCTTCAAAACGAGGAGGAATTTCTGTAGCCAGAGGGTGGTGAATATGTGGAATTCATTGTGACAGTCGGCCCTGGAGGCCAAGTCATTATACTTTAAAGACCGAGATTGATAGATCGTTTCTTGATTAGGAAGGGCGTCAAAGATTATGGGAAGAAGGCAATTTAGACCATAGTGCAGTGCAGCACAAGAACAGGTCTTTGGCCCACAATGTCAGTGCTGGACATGATACCAAGATCATCTCTTATCTGCCTGTGCATTATCTTATAGAAACTTACAAAATTCTTAAGGGGTTGGACAGGCTAGATGCAGGAAGATTGTTCCCGATGTTGGGGAAGTCCAGAACAAGGGGTCACAGCTTAAGGATAAGGGGGAAATCTTTTAGTACCGAGATGGGAAAAACATTTTTCACACAGAGAGTGGTGAATCTGTGGAATTCTCTGCCACAGAAGGTAGTTGAGGCCAGTTCATTGGCTATATTTAAGAGAGAGTTAGATGTGGCCCTTGTGGCTAAAGGGATCAGGGGGTATGGAGAGAAGTCAGGTACAGGATACTGAGTTGGATGATCAGCCATGATCATATTGAATGGCGGTGCAGGCTCGAAGGGCCGAATGGCCTACTCCTAAACATAAACATCCCCCACACAGCGGAAGCATTCCCCACGCAGAAGGTTATGGGGGGACTTGATAGAGGTCTTTAAAATGATGAGAGGGATAGACAGAGTTGACGTGGATAAGCTTTTTCCATTGAGAGTAGGGAAGATTCAAACACGAGGACATGATTTGAGAATTAAGGGACAGAAGTTTAGGGGCAACATAGAAACATAGAAACTAGGTGCAGGAGTAGGCCATTCGGCCCAAGCCTGCACCGCCATTCGATATGATCATGGCTGATCATCCAACTCAGTATCCTGTACCTGCCTTCTCTCCATACCCCCTGATCCCCAAGACAACTCCTATCTCACCAGGGACTAACTTTACTGAACCACTCTACTGCTTTTTTTAAATTGCTGTTTTTTTCCCCTTTTTCCTTCCGCCCACAATATGTAATATGTAAAAGAATATGTGATTCTGTTTCATTCTGTTTGCCGTTTGTTTGTTTGTTTGTTTGTTTGTTTTTTGCACGAGCCGCGAGCATTGCCATTTTTCATTTCACTGCACATCTCGTGTGTGTATGTGACGAATAAACTTGACTTGACCGTCACACACCCATTTACACCTTAATCCCACCTAACCCCATTCTTTATTCTTTCCTACTTGCCATCTACCACTCACCTCCACACTCGAGGTGATTCCACAACTCAATTTGCAGAGGCCAATTAACTAACTAACCAACATGTCTTTGGGACGTGGGAAGAAACAAGAGCACCCAGAAGAAACTAATGCAATGATAGGGAGAACATGCAAACTCCACAAAAGAGCACCCAAGGCTAGGATTGAATCTAGGTCTCTGGCACTGTGATGCAGCAGCTCATCTAGTGCCTCGCCACCCAAAAAACAATTTAAAAAAGTATCAAGGTGACAGTGACCTTGAAAATTGCTCTTTAAATACACATATTTTTTAATTTACCTTGATTCCAACCCAGGTTGTAGAGTCATGCAACGTGGAAATTGGCCCTTCGGCCCATCTTGTCCACACTGACCAACATTGAATCACTGCCCTGTGTGGTGCCAGGTTCTGGTGTAGTTTGGATATTTGAAGTCTGCATTGTTTGGAGGAAGCGTCCAGACCTGAAACATCACCCATTCCTTCCATCCAGAGATGCTGCCTGCCCCGCTGAGTTACTCCAGCATGTTGTGTCTATCATTGTTTTCTAACGCTGGTCTCCACCTCAATACAGAAGTGAATTTAGATCCACAAAGTCTCTTGCCCAGAGTAGGGGAATCGAGGACCAGAGGACATAGGTTCAAGGTGAAGAGGACATAGGTTCAAGGTCCACATCTCTGAGGATATGACATGGACATCACACGCCGCAGCACTCGTGAGTAAGGCAAGGCAGCGCCTTTACCACCTCAGGCAATTGAGGAAATTCAGAGTGTCTCCGAGGATCCTCCAGTGCTTCTACGCAGCGGCTGTGGAAAGCATCTTGTCTGGTAACATTACCATCTGCTTTGGGAATTGCTCTGCCCAGGACAAGAAGGCTCTACAGAGACTAGTGCGTCCGGCCGAATGCACTATGGGAACTTCACTCGCCCCCCTGCAGGAACTATACAACAGGAGGTGCAACTCCAGGGCCAATAAAATCATGGGAGACCCCTTCCACCCCTGCAACGAACTGTTGCAGCTGCTACGGTCAGGCAAACGCCTGCGTTGCCATGCTGTGAGAACGGAGAGGTTGAGAAGGAGTTTCTTCCCAGAGGCCATTCGGACTGTAAATCTCACCAGGGACTAACTTTACTGAACGTTTTTCCTTCCAATATTTAATATGTAAAAGAATATGTGTGTGTTTATGAGTGTGTTTATAGTTTGTTTGTCGTTTTGCACAAAGTCCGCGAGCATTGCCACTTTTCATTTCACTGCACATCTCGTATGTGTATGTGACGAATAGACTTGACTTGACTTGACTTGAAGGGGAAAAGATTTAATAGGAATCTGAGGGGCAACTTTTTCACACAGGGGGTGGGTGTATGGAACAGGCAGCCAGATGAGGTAGTGGAGGCTGGGACTATCCCAACATTTAAGAAACAGTTAGACAGGTACATGAATCGGACAGGTTTGGAGGGATATGGATCAAGCGCAGGCAGGTGGGGGTAGTGTAGCTGGGGCATGTTGGCCAGTGTGGGCAAGTTGGGCTAAAGGGCTACGACTCTATGACTCTAATTCACACACTGAGCCCTGTGGTGCTTTCCTTGTGTTTCTACAGCTCTGCAACACAACGTGAGAGTGGGGAAACCTGCTGCTCGGCTCGAGAAGGTGCTGCAGGAGGAAGCTATAAGATGGCTGTCGATGCAAGTGGGTCGCCCCGTTAGAATTGTGGCTGAACTTTGGAACAGCGATGATAGCAGACGCGGAGATGCCCGGCAGAGATTCTGGCCAAAAGTAAGGGCCTGTTTGATTGTATCTTAGAAGGGTTCACCCGATTTATTTTTGGTTTGCGTAGGCTGCAAAAGGATCAGCACACAGTCAAACTCACAACTACTCGGTCCTTGATTAAAGCACAAAGCACTGGAGGAACTCAGTGGAGTCAGGCAGCATCTGTGGAGGGAAGAAGAAGGGTCTCGACCCGAAAGGTCAGCCGCTCCTTCTCTCCAGAGATGCTGCCTGTCCCGCTGAGTTACTCCAGCATTTTGTGCCTAACTTCAATTTTCTTGGCCCCGCTCTGGGAGTAGAAGTGGGGGCGGATCCGGACCGCAACGGCCGTGAGCCCCAGGCTGAGCTCGGCGATCGTTTGTCTGCTTCTGCTGCTGTTGGAGGTGAGACGTTGCGTCGTGCCAGGGTCTTGGGCCTGTCCCACCTTGGCCGTCAGTTACGCGACAGGCCGGTGGCGCGTGAAGATTTAATTCGCTACAAAAGTTCGGAGGGCCGCGCGATATCGCGCACAACTACATACCCCTCCGCGCTTCTCAGTGGGACCGGCCCCGCGAGGCCACACGATGCCCGTACGCCTCAACGGACGATGAGGTCGCGTAATTTGCGTGCCAAGGACACGTATGTGGGACAGGGCCTGCAGCCTGAACAGTGATGCCCTCACGGAGTTCATGTTGAAGGGACCGTAACATTTGTCGAAGACAGCACCGGATATTGCAACAAACTGCAGCGGGTGGAGGCAACAACTGTGGTCATCTCTGTCGGGTGACTTTGCAGCATTAGTTACCACACAGAGCAGCGATGGTGGCAAATGGCAGAAAGGAAGGCTAATGGAAAGGAAGTGAGTTGGGAACCAGCCCCTTTTCTTCCTCTTAACGTTTGGAAAAGGTTGGCAGGGAAGGAAATCCATCAGCAGTTCCAGAGTAAGAAGGGAATAGAAATTAAAGCAGAGACGGGAGTGGCTGTGGCCCTTGTTGCTGGCACATCCCTCACATATCACATCCTAATTGGAGCCTGGCTGTCTAATGTCAGCTTCATCCCCATCGTGTTAAAAGCTCATATGTTCTAAGAGCAGAATTAGGCCAGTCGCCCCATCTAGTCTACTCCGCCATTCAACCATGGTTGATCTATCTTTCCCTCTCAACCCCATTCTCCTGCCTTCTCCCCATAACCCCTGACACCCGTACTAATCAAATATTCTTCTTCAAACAGAATTCCTATCTCCAATCTTTAGGGCGGCATAATGGCGCAGCGGTAGAGTTGCTGCCTTTCAGCGCCAGGGACCCGGGTTTGATCCTGACCACGGCTGCTGTTTGCAGGGATCTATTTTGCTCTCCCTGTGACCACATGGGAACGGGAGAGCATGTACGGAAACTGAATTATTTCTTCTAAGCACTTCGGTTTCAACGCAAGTTGATTTAAATTGCTATATAAATAAAATTTACTTACTTACTTACTTACTTACTTACATGAGGTTCCTCCCACATTCCAAAGACATGCAGGTGTGTAGATTAAATTGTGGCTTGGGTAAATTGGGTAAAGATAGAACTAGAATATGGGTGATCGCTGGTCATCGCAGACACGGTGGACTGAAGGGATTTGTCTCCAAGCTGTGTCTCTAAACTAAACTAAACTAAACTAAGCTAAAACACCTGAATGTATAACTGAAGGTGAACAGAATTGAGTTAATTTGGCTGACTAAGTCTTATTATAGGGACTGTCAGCCAGAATATATTGGATAGATCATGGTTCTCCACTCCCCAACCAAAATTGGGAAACTTTATCTCTGCTGTGTCTATATTCTTCTTCAAAATAGAATTCATATTTTCAAAAACGCCTGAATCTATCATTGCAGATTAACAGAATGTAATTAATTTTGTTTAGTCTAATTATAAACACAGCCAGGCAGAATATAATGGTTGGATTATGGCTTCTCCACCCCCCCAACCTAAATTTTGACATGTCATAGGAGCAGAATGGTAGGGAATTGAAGAATGCAGGTGAACAGAGGGATCTGGGAATAACTGCACAGTTCCCTGAAAGTGGAATCTCATGTAGATAGGGTGGTAAAGAAAGCTTTTGGTGTACTGGCCTTTATAAATCAGAGCATTGAGTATAGAAGTTGGGATGTAATGTTAAAATTGTACAAGGCATTGGTGAGACCAAATCTGGAGCATGGTGTACAATTTTGGTCGCCTAATTATAGGAAGGATGTCAACAAAATAGAGAGAGTACAGAGGAGATTTACTAGAATGTTGCCTGGGTTTCAGCAACTAAGTTACAGAGAAAGGTTGAACAAGTTAGGGCTTTATTCTTTGGAGCGCAGAAGGTTAAGGGGGGACTTGATAGAGGTCTTTAAAATGATGAGAGGGATAGACAGAGTTGATGTGGAAAAGCTTTTCCCACTGAGAGTAGGGAAGATTCAAACAAGGGGACATGACTTGAGAATTAAGGGACAGAAGTTTAGGGGTAACATGAGGGGGAACTTCTTTACTCAGAGAGTGGTGGCTGTGTGGAATGAGCTTCCAGGGAAGGTGGTGGAGGCAGGTTCGTTTTTATCATTTAAAAATAAATTGGATAGTTATATGGTCGGGAAAGGAATGGAGGGTTATGGTCTGAGCGCAGGTATATGGGACTAGGGGAGAATACGTGTTCGGCACGGACTAGAAGGGTCGAGATGGCATGTTTCCGTGCTGTAATTGTTATATGGTTATATTATATGGTTAATTAGCCCATCGAGTCTATTCCGCCATTCAGTCATGGCTGATCTGTCTTTCCCTCTCAACCCCATTCTCCAACCTTCAACAGCATCATGCAATGCAATCCTCAAGTTTTGTTCGCCATGACGTGAACAATTACACCAATTACTTGTAATGTTTAAAAAAATATTTAGACAGGTACATGGATGGTGCCCGGACGTGGCGCCGACGGACGAGAAGCCGAAGCAAAGAAGTGGAGGCCAAATAACCGAATGGAAACAAAGCCGAAACGCCAAATAACCGAATGGAAACAAAGCTGAAATGCCAACTAACGGAAAGGGTGGGACGCCTAAATGCAAACTAACAGAAAGGGCACACAAGCCATAAGTTTCTGGGCATTCTGAACCCAAGCACTAAGTTGTAAGCGGCCGAAGGTGCGCATCCCTCGGGACAGCCCCCACTCTCCCAAGGCCACCCTCCGCGGGCTGTGGATCGGGTGGAGCGGAGTTGTGGGACAATGCTCATCCCTCCACAGTGATGTGATGGACGTGGGGGTCTGAACCAATCGCTGACAAGTCCCGCCCCCCCGGCAACGTCCTGTCCGTTATTTGACTTTTCTGTTGAGCGGCATTCGGTTCGTTGGCCTGTAGGCGACGCAGCTTTTCGGGTAGGTGGCGTTTCGGCAGAGCGGCCATTTGGTGAGTTTGCTTTTAGGCGACGCAGCCTTTTGGTTAGTTGGCTTTTAGGCGTCCCGCCCTATCGGTTAGTTTGCATTTAGACGTCCCACCCTTTCGGTTAGTTGGCGTTTCGGTTTTGTTTCCATTCGGTTATTTGGCTTCCACTTCTTTGTTTCGGCTTCACGTCCGCACACGACATGGATAGGACAGGTTTAGATGGATATGGGCCAAATGCAGGCAGGTGGGACTAATGGAGATGGGACATGTTGGCCAGTGTGGGCAAGTTAGGCCGAAGGGCCTCGTTCCACGCTGTAAGACTCTGTATGACCTCTGAGATTTGATGTGTTTTATGTTTGTTGCAGGGAGAATGAAAGTCACCCTGAGTCTGACAACGACCTGGAGAATCAGAGGAGGAGAAGTCAAAGCACCACTGCTGTGAGTACCAGGCATTCTCCGCTCTCACTCCACAACTGGTCACTCCAGTCACACAAGCTCCAGGTTCACTTGTTCAATGGTTCAATGCATTGTCACATGTACTGAAGGACAGTGAAATTCATGTTCGTATACAGTTCAGTACAAGTGTTACTATAGTGGAAATATGTTTAGTTTTGTTTGGTTTAGAGATACAGTGCGGAAACAGGCCCTTTGGCCCACTAAGTCCATGCCGACCAGCGACCCCCGCACATTAACACTGCCCCACACACACTAGGGACAATTTACAATTATACCAAGCCAATTAACCTACTAACCTGTACGTCTTAAGAGGGTGGGAAGAAACTGAGGATCCCAGAGAAAACCCACGCAGGTCGATACATACGCCATACAAACTCCATACAGACAGCACCCGTAGTCAGGATCGATCCCCTGTCTCTGGTGCTGTAAGGCAGCAACTCTACTGCTGCTCCACCATGCCACAGAGATGGAGTCTGTGTGGGTTTTCCCCGAGATCTTCGGTTTCCTCCCACACACCAGAGACATACAGGTTTGTATGTTAATTGACTTGGTATGAATGTAAATTGTCCCTAGTGTGCTTAGGATAATGTTAATGTGCGGGGATCGTTGGTCGGTGTGGACTCGGTGGGCCGAAGGGCCTGTTTCCGCGCTGTATGTCTAAACTAACCTAAACTAAAGATGCAGGATTGGAGTTTATTCTTAGTTAAACATTATTTAATTTGTTATGAAAAAATAATGCCAAGTCAAGTATTTGGGATCCCAGAGCTTTGGACAAGTGTTAACAGCCTTTCGTTCACTGCCACCTGCAAATTAGATTTGGAAGGTACACAAAATTGCTGGGAAACTCAGCGGGTGCAGCAGCATCTATGGAGCGAAGGAAATAGGCGACGTTTCGGGCCGAAACCCTTTGGGTTTCGGCCCGAAACGTCGCCTATTTCCTTATGGGTTTCGGCCCGAAACGTCGCCTATTTCCTTCGCTCCATAGATGCTGCTGCACCCGCTGAGTTTCCCCAGCAATTTTGTGTACCTTCGATATTCCAGCATCTGCAGTTACCTTTTGAACGATTAGATTTGGAAGTTGGGTTTTAACACAATCTTTTTCCTGCCGTTTCCAGTCATGGAAGAGACGGAGGGACCAGCCTGAGAAAAGCCGGCGGAGATCATCAACCACAAGAAGTCGTCGCAAGATTCGATCAAATGGACACCAACAGCAAGATGAGGTTGAGGCCGTCACACTGTTTGAGGTGGTCAGGATGGGCAAGAGCGCGATGCAGGTAACTGGCAGGATGATGTTGGAACAAGCTGCCAGAGGAGGTCGTTGAGGCAGGGACCATCCCAACGTTTAAGAAACAGTTAGACAGGCACATGGTTTGGAAGGATATGGGCCAAACGCAAGCAGGTGGGACTAGTGTAGCTGGGACATGATGGCCGGTGTGGGCAGGTTGGGGTGAAGGGCCTATTCCCACGGTGTATCACTCTGTGACTCTATGACTCTATGAAACTTCAATGATCTGCTTACAACCTAGTGGTATGAATATTGATTTCTCTAACTTCACATAGTCACTCGACTAGGAAAGGACTTGAAGGATGCGGAGTTACTCTGGGCAGATGATATTAGCACTTCTTGAAGTGGGCTGGAAAGGCCCGTTTCTGTGCCTCGGGTTTCTATAATTCTCGTCCAAAATAACATAGAAACATAGAAAATAGGTGCAGCAGTAGGCCATTCGGCCACTCGAGCCTGCACCGCCATTCAATATGATCATGGCTGATCATCCAACTCAGTTTCCTGTACCTGCCTTCTCTCCATACCCCCTGATCCCTTTAGCCACAAGGGCCACATCTAACTCCCTCTTAAATACAGCCAATGAGCTGGCCTCAACTACCTTCTGTGGCAGAGAATTCCACAGATTCACCACTCTCTGTGTGAATTTTTTTTTCTCTTCTCGGTCCTAAAAGATTTCCCCCTTATCCTTAAACTGTGACCCATTGCTCTGGACTTCCCCAACATCGGGAACAATCTTCCTGCATCTAGCCTGTCCAACCCCTTAAGAATTTTGTACGTTTCTATAAGATCCCCCCCTCAATCTTCTAAATTCTAGCGAGTACAAGCCGAGTCCCCTACGACCTCCTTTAGTGGGTACTACTGCGTGTGACGAAAAGTTGGCGTTGTGAAGAGTTACTCTGGATTACACATGGAGATTACGCCCATAAATCATTGAGAAGAATCCAATAACCTCTCTCTAGTTTGCAGGGTTGTGTGTATCTTTTTTTGTGTGACGCTACATTCGATTGTGTGATGTTTGCCTCCTCTCTTTGCAGTCTGTAGTTGATGACTGGATTGAAGAGTATAAACAAGACAGAAATGCCGCCCTCCTGGATCTCATCCTTTTTTTTATCCAGTGTTCAGGATGCAGAGGTGAGCCACTCTGATTTGTCATTACTGTGCCCTGTCTTTTCGATGATGAATGACCCTGTTTTTTGCTAAATGCTCCTGAATACATCGGGACAATTTAATATTTTCTAGACTTTTCATTCCTCACTGCTATGATGGAATCTGGGCTTACATTCTAAGATGTGTCCATTAGGAATAATTGCCGGATTTATTTAAAAAAATATTTATTTGTAATGATAATCTCCTTATCCTCCCCACTTTCCGATTACTTCTCAATGCTGAAATTATGATAGTGACCGATTTAGATCTCAGAGACACAGTGCGGAAACAGGTCCTTCGCCCCACTGAGTCTGCACCGACCAGCGATCACCCCGTACACTAGCACTACCAACAGACATTAGACAACAGGTGCAGGAGTAGGCCATTCGGCCCTTCGAGTCAGCACCGCCATTCAATGTGATCATATAACCATATAACATATAACCATATAACAATTACAGCACGGAAACAGGCCATCTCAGCCCTTCTAGTCCGTGCCGAACACGTATTCTCCCCTAGTCCCATCTACCTGCACTCAGACCATAACCCTCCATTCCTTTCCCGTCCATATAACTATCCAATTTATTTTTAAATGATAAAATCATGGCTGATCATCCCCAATCAGTACCCCGTTCTTGCCTTCTCCCCATATCCCCTGACACCGCTATCTTTAAGAGCTAAACCCTACACACTAGGGACAATTTGCAATTTTACCAAAGCCAATTAACCGAGAAACCTTTGCAGAAAGAAACTGCAGGTGCCGGTTTGTACCGAAGATAGACACAAAGTGCTGGAGTAACTCAGTGGGTCAGGCAGCATCTCTGGAGAAAAAGGATGGGCGACGTTTTGGGACGGAACCTAGAAACATGTACTTCTGCGGAATGTGGGAGGAGTCCTGAGCAGCAGGAGAAAACCCACGCAATCGCAGGGAGAACGTACAAACTCCATCCAGGCAGGATTGAACCTGGGTCTCTGGTGTTGTACGACAGCAACTCCAGTGCTGCACCACTGTGCCGCCCCTAATAGAAATATTTATTTACAATGATAATCTCCATTTTCTCATCACTTCTCGTTGCTGACTTTACAATAGTGACCGATTCTTAAATGTAATCCATAGGTTGTAAATTTATTTTGAATTTCTGAAGAGGTGGTAAAGGATTCGATGATGAGAAACTATTTCCCTGAGCGGCAGGTCCAATATATGAGGTGTTTAGTAGGGAAATCAGTGTGTACTGGAGTTGCTTCAGCATGTTGTGTCTATCTTCGGCAAAAACCAGCACCTGCAGTTCCTTCCTACACACGGTTAGAAACATAGAACCATAGAAACATAGAAACATAGAAAATAGGTGCAGGACGACGCCATTCGGCCCGAGCCAGCACCGCCATTCATTGTGGTCATGGCTGATCGTCCCCTATCAATAACCCCTGCCTGCCTTCTCCCCATATCCCTTGACTCCACTAGCCCCTAGAGCTCTATCTAACTCTCTCTTAAATCCATCCAGTGACTTGGCCTCCACTGCCCTCTGTGGCAGGGAATTCCATAAATTCACAACTCTCTGGGTGAAAATGTTTTTTCTCACCTCAGTCTTAAATGACCTACCCTTTATTCTAAGACTGTGGTTTTGGACTCGCCCAACATTGGGAACATTTTTCCTGCATCTAGCTTGTATAATTTTACTAGACCAAGTGCAGACCCATTGGGTCTGTTCCCCCAACGTGCGGTTGTGGGGGCGGAGTCACACACACTAACTATCCCCCCCCCCCCGCACTCACGCTAATTACCCCCCTTAATATTATATTATATTAATATTATTAATTTGCTCCTTTTACCCCATAACCACCCTATCTACTGACGCATAGCCCCCAACTCGCAGTCACATCTAGAGAGGGGGGCGGGGTTAGAGAGTGAGGGCAGAGAGAGAAGGGGCAGAGACAGAGAGAGAGTTGCAAGAGGGAGAGGGCGGTGGAGGGGAGGAGAAGAGGGAGGGTGGGTGAGGGCAGAGAAGGAGGGGAGGGGAGGAGAGAGGGGGTGAGAGTGAGGGGGAGAGAGAGGGGGTGCTGAGAGGGGGTGCTGAGAGGGGGGTGAGGGGATGGGGAGAGGTGGGGAGCAGGGAGGGGGAGGGAGGGTGGAGGGAAGGGGGTATGGGGGTGTGGAGGAGAGGAGGGTTTAGGGGAGGGAGGGTGGGGGAGGGGATGTAGGGGAGGAGGTGGAGAAAAAGAGGGGAGAGAGAGAGGGGGGGAGAGAGGGGAGGGGAGAGGGGGGGGGGGAGAGAGAGAGAGAGAGAGTGCCTTTTTACTTCAACCCAAACCCCCCAAACAACCATTTGCAGGCAGTGCCTTTTAACTTCAAACCAACCATATTTTCAAACCACATTAAGGGCACTCACAGTTGAGTAGACATGTGTTCAGTGTTATTCAGAGCTCAGAGAGACGTGACCTCCATCTTGCAGAGACTGAGTGAGGCACACCACTTCCTGGTTTTATAGTCCCTCTCCCTCCCTCCCTCCAGCAGGGGCAGCAGAGAGAATGGTGAATTAAAAAAAAACATTAATATCTCTCTGATTCTTCATCGATGGGAAAAATCCTCTGGTCCAGGAAGGCAGACGTGGGCTCTGAGCAAGGTGGCCAAAAATGACGGTCGTAGGTGGCGGCGTTCTCTTGGAAATCGCAGCACAGTGGGCCAAAAGCGGTCAATATCAGGCTTTTAGTAATATAGATATGTTTCTATCAGATTCCCCCTCATCCTTCTAAACTCCAGTGAATACAAGCCTAGTCTTTTCAATCTTTCCTCATATGACAGTCCCGCCATCCCAGGGATCAATCTCGAGAACCTACGCTGCACCGCCTCAATCACAAGGATGTCCTTCCTCAAATTAGGAGACCAAAACTGTACACAATACTCCAGATACGATCTCACTATAAACCGGAGGAGGCGCTGTCCTGAACGGCTGCCTGTCCTGTAGCTGTCCGTTTTTTCCCCTTCTTTTTTATTATTTTTAGTTCGTTAAATGTACAGTCAGGGGGTCTAAATCTTTTATGTGTGGGGGGTGGTGGGGGGGAAGGGGGAAACTGCTTTTCTAAGTCCCTACCTGGTCGGAGGGGTTGCCTTCCTCCGAGCAGCGTCTTCGACCTGTCCTCGCGGCCTACCAGCGGGTCCGGGAGCGACGTTTCCCTGAGGGGACCTGGCCAGAACATCGGCTTTGGCGGCGGCGCAGAACGTCGGCGTTGGCCGCAGTGCAGCGCTGGAGCGCTATTGCGGAGCGGGCGATGCCTTTCCTGGGTCGCCGCGCTGGGACTCCAGTATGCTGGGACCGCCGAGGAAAACATCGTGGAGCCGCGGGTCTGCGGAGCGGCCAGCTGCGACGTTTGAACTTTTTTTGAACTTACATCTCGCCGAGATCACCAGTGTGCGGAGCTCCGTCTGGCGTGGTCTGGTGGCTTGGAAGCCGCAGGCTCCGGTGGGAAGGCGGCCGTTCCTGGCACCCCAAGCTGCTGGGGGTTCTCCCGACGCCGGAGTACCATCACCCGGCGAGAACATCGGGCGCCGTGGCGGCGACTGTGGAGGCCTCAATAGGCCCGACTATGGGTGGACAAGAGGATGGGGACTGGACTTTGTGCCTTCCCCCACAGTGGGAATCACTGTGGGGGGATGTTTTGGTGTTGAATTCCTTTATGAATACTGTGTTGTATTTTTTATTAGTGTGCTGCATGGACGTCAGAATTTCCCCTGAATAAGGGGATTAATAAAGTATTTATCTATCTATCTATCTATCTATCTATCACTAGAGCCCTATACAACTGCAGAAGAACCTCTCTACTCCTATACTGAATCCTCTTGTTATGAAGGCCAACATTCCATTAGCTTTCTTCACTGCCTGCTGTACCGTTATTAATTAATTCTCTCTTATTACATAGTCAGTTGCTGAGCATACTAATAATCATAACATAGTCAGATCCTAGTCAGTTACTGAACATACTAATGCATCTTGTGTACATTCAATAACCCATCCTCTGCATTGTTGGTACTAGTCTAAATGCAGGTTAAAGTTTTTGATGACTATTGTATAAATTCTGTTACATTCACCTGTAAAAGAGAGAAAATGTTCCCCTTTTTTCTCTTTTTCGCTCCATCTTATTCCCACCGAAGGACTTTGCACTGAAACGTAAACTCAATTTCGCTTTCCACAGATGCTGCCTGACCTGCTAAGTATTCCCAGCACTTTCTGATTTTGTTTCAGATTTCCAGCATCTGCACTTTACTGGATTTTCCCTCAATATCTCTTCAATGTCTTCTAGCTCTCTTCTGAACTAATATTATCTTGACCCTGTTGTTGGATCGTATCATATTTTACTATCCAATAACCAGTTTTGAATTTGTGGGCTAATTTGTTGAATTAGATTCTATTTGATGTTGCCATATTTGGTCCAAAACAGAAGCTAGAACATCGGTTCAAAATGGTCACAATGTCCCAAAATGTTGGCCGTTCTGTAGAGATTCTTTCCATCGCTCCATTTGACGTCTCAAACCAGGCATTATATTCTCTCGATCCTCTTCAGATGTGCTACAGAAAGTATATGTCAGCCATGATCACAATGAACGGCGGTGCTGGCTCGAAGTGCCAAATGGTCTACTCCTGCGCCTATTGTCTATTGTCTATTGTCTATAATGCCAGGATGCATCTCGAATGCTCAGAAAAGTTGAAAATGTCAGTTGGAGGGACCACATCACCAACGCCCTGCTCTATAGGGAGATTCCACCTCTGACCGAGAAGATCAGGCGTGGAAGGGTGAGGCTCGCTGGTCACTGCCACCGTCGCCCAGAAATGACCAGCAAACAAAAGATTGTGCTGTGGGAAACCACCCATGGAAGACGTGACCCGGGAACGGCCAAGCAAGATGATGCTGAAGACGTTGACGGAAGATGCATGTGTTGAGACAAAAGAGGAGCTCGCCAGCTGCATGGAGGACAGAGATGTGTGGTGCGTCCGTCAACGTGCCCGTCGGAAACCAGCACCACTGCGTCGCTAATGTTTTCAAGGATTTAATAATAAAATTAAAATAATGCATCTCAGCCTGGTAGGGCAGCTGCTATTCTTTTGATTGCCGTAACCTACAGAGAGTGGTGAACACAGCCCAGTCCATCACAGGCTTGTCATCTTTCCTTCCACGCCCTCCACAGTGTGTTGCACCAGGAAGGGTTGAAGTATTGTCAAGGATGCCAGTCACACTGACTATTTCCTCTTCTCTTTAGTCCAGAGATACAGCGTGGAAACAGGCCGGCCAAGCCCACACCGACAAACAATCACCCCATACACTAGCTCTATCCTACACTCTAGGCACAATTTACAGAAGCCAATTAACCTACAAACCTGGACGTCTTAGGAATGTCTGGGAGGAACCCAGAGCACCCGGAGAAAACTCCGTCAGTCACAGGGAGAACGTGCAAACCCTGTACAGGCAGCAACCGTAGCTAGGATCAAATCTGGCTCTCTGGCACTATAAGGCAGCATCTGTACCGCTGCACCACTGTGTTGCATCTCTCCTACCTTCTGGGAGAAGATGGAAGATCTTGAGCCCTCGGATGTCTAGACTTCAGAATTGTTTGTTTCTCACAGCTATCATACCCCTGAATCCATCACCTCTTTCACATTCCCTTCCCCGGTGGTGCTGCCACGCAAGGGCCTGTCCCACTTACGCGACCTTGGCTCGCAAATTACGCGACCTCGTGGCCGCTTGAGGCGTACGGGCACCGTATGGCCGCGCGGGGCCGGTCCCACTTAGAAGCGCGGAGTTGTGCGGGGCTGGTCCCGACATCGCGCGGCGCTCCGAAAAACTTGCAGTGGCCGAAATCTTCGCGCGCCAACGGCCTGTTGGCACGCAGGCGCATTGCGGTCGTCCGGAGTGTCTTGACGTCGTACGCAGCGTCTTGATGGCGTACGCCTAGCGCATGGCGTTGCATGATGACGTCACCGCCCGACGCCGTGCAACGCCCAAATTCAGTCGGCTCGCCTCCTGCCCAGCTGATTGGTAAGCATGATATAAATGACGTCACGCGCGAACTTAGCGTGAACTTAGCACGTACTTAGCGCGAACATCGTGTGAACTCCACTTCCGGTTGGTCACGCCAAACGCACGCAATCGCATGCAAGTGGGACAGGCCCTTTACTCTTACTCTTAACGAGATCTCATTCAGATATTCGTCACTGTACTTCAATTAAGTTTTTATGATCTTGCATCATTTTGCTGTTTTACACTCACTGTTTGAGTTCAGGCGTATTATTGTTACATGTACAGTAAAAAGCTTTGTCTTGCATGCTACCCAAACAGATTTGATATACCATGCGTAGATACAATTGGTTCAAACTCAAGGGTGGAAATATCCAAAACTATAAGGTGAGAGGGGGAAAGTTTTAATGGAGGTGTGCAGGGCAAGTTTTTTTTTACACAGAGATTAGTGGGGGCCTGGAACGCACTGCCAGGGGTGGTGGTGGAAGAGGATACGATAGTGGCGTTTAAAGAGGCTTTTGGATGGGCACATGGAAGTGCCGGCTACAGAGGGATATGAACCAGTTTAACTTGGCATCATGTTTGGCACCAACAATAGTGGTGTACTCTTTTATGTTCTATGTAATATGTACAATAGTTGGATGATCAGCCATGATCATATTGAATGGCGGTGCAGGCTCGAAGGGCCGAATGGCCTACTCCTGCACCTATTTTCTATGTTTCTATGTTTCTATAGTGTAGATGGGACATGTTGGTTGGTGTGGGAAAGTTGGGCCAAAGGGCCTGTTTCCAGACTCTATGACTGTGACTCTGTGTGAGACTCTGTGTGAGACTCTGTGACTCCATGAGCAATGAGGAAGATGCAAGATTGCAGAATATAGTTCTCAGCATTGTAGTGCATCAGTTTTGTATTTATTGTTGCATTCATCATTACAGCAGGTGTACTGTTCCGGTGTGAGCTTCATGTGAACAAGGAACTTTGTTGCAGCCCAGTGTCCGTGACAATAGACTGACATGATTCTGAATGTGAGACAGGGCAGTGGCCCAATGCCACGATTGTTAGCCCAAATCTGGATGGGTTGCACAATAGAAAGTTCCCTAGAATTGGAGGCAAAAGCCTTTCACTGTACCTCGGTACATGTGAGAAATAGAGTAAACTGGAACTGGAGTCTCTGATGCAGAATGTGTCAATGTGACAGCTCTCTGGGGCAGGCACAATGGGTTAATCTGGTTACTTTGGATTCCTGTCCACTGGTCGGTCTGTGAGCGGGCAATCTATTATTTATACATTCTGCTTTATGAGAACATTTCGTTTTTCAAAATGTAATGTATTTCATGCATGAATATTTTGAAGTAATGTATTTTATTCTAAGTGTTTTTTTTCCCCCTGTTGTCGCAGGAATGGTTACAGCTGAGGTTTTTCAAAATATGCATAGTCCTGACATTAGGAGAAAAATGACTGAGGAATTTGATGAGGTGAGATAAGGTTTTGGAGATTGATTTTAAAACACGGTTTTCATTCCTGAGCTGTATATTCAATCCTCTCCCCCACACACGACGTGGGAGCGAATGCTGGATCAGCATCAGTTTCCCATCAGAACTGACACTTCGGACAGCTTGCTTGGACAAATGTCACGGCTGGCCATGCAGCAGTGGAGCTACACTGGTGTCGCAAAGGGAATGCATCTTCTTGCATTTGCAGGGACTATCGCAACGTTTACGAAACATTTGGACAAGTACATGGATAAGATTTAGAAGGATGTGGGCCAAACGCCTGCCTCTGACCACATCTATGTCAGACACAGTTACCTGCATTTGACCCATATCCCTCTAATCCTTTCCTATCCATGTACCTGTCCAAATGTCTTCTAAATGTTGTTATCGAACCTGCCTCAACTACTTCCCCTTGTTAGCTCCTTCCATTTACTCATCGCCCTCTGTGTGGAAAACCTGCCCCTTGAACTCCTTTCCCCTCTCACCTTAAACTTATGCCCTCTAGTTTTTGATACCCCTTATCTGCAAGAGATGTCATGCATTCACCATATCTATGTTTGAAGTGACTAAATCATTTTGATGTGTCTAAGAATGTGGGACCTATATTCTTCTGTTGTATCAGCCACAAACCAGGTGGCATGGTGGCGCAGCGGTAGAGTTGCTGCCTTACAGCGCTGGAGACCCGGGTTCTATCCTGACTATGGGCGCTGTCTGTATGGAGTTTGTACGTTCTCCCTGTGACCCCATGGGTTTTCTCCGAGATCTCCAGTTTCCTCCCACACTCCAAAGACGTGCAGGTTTAGAAACATAGAAACATAGAAAATAGGTGCAGGAGGAGGCCATTCGGCCTTTCGAGCCAGCACCGCCATTCGTTGTGATCATGGCTGATCGTCCCTTATTAATAACCCGTGCCTGCCTTCTCCCCATATCCCTTGATTCCACTAGCCCCTAGAGCTCTATCTAACTCTCTCTTAAATCCATCCAGTGACTTGGCCTCCACTGCCCTCTGTGCCAGGGAATTCCATAAATTCACAACTCTCTGGGTGAAAAAGTTTTTTCTCATCTCAGTCTTAAATGACTTCCCCTTTATTCTAAGACTGTGGCCCCTGGTTCTGGACTCGCCCAACATTGGGAACATTTTTCCTGCATTTAGCTTATCCAGTCCTTTTATAATTTTATATGCTTCTATAAGATGCCCCCTCATCCTTCTAAACTCCAGTGAATACAAGCCTAGTCTTTTCAGTCCTCTGTTGGTGTAAATGTAAATTGTCCCTTGTGTGTGTACGATAGTGTTAATGTATGGGAATCGCTGGTCGGTGCAAACTGGGTTGGGCCAAAGGTCCTGTTTCTGTATCTCTAAAATTAAAAAAAACTAAAAGCTAAAAACCCTTAAAGAACTTGAAAAGTATTTATTGAAAATTAGACTCTTAAGGGCCTGTCCCACTGTGCGAGGTAATTCAAGAGCTCTCCCAAGTTTAAAAAAAATCAAACTTGTGGTAAGTACGTCGAATGTACGTAGCGGCTACGTCGGAGCTCGTGGATGTCTCCTAGCGGCTCGTAACGCTAACGGCAGGTACTCGGGAAATGCGGTAACTCGTGATGTTTTTTCAGCACGGTGAAAAATGTCCCTGAGAGCCCCGAGTACCTACGAACGAACGGCTATTACCGTAATTCTAGGAGTTCGAATCGGGGAAACTCTTGAATTACCTCGTACAGTGGGACAGGCCCTTTAGATAAAACTGACATAGCATTGTTTTTGAAATTCCCCCTAACCTTTATTTCTTTCCACAGGAGACTGGGTTACAGTACAAGAAATTCATGGTGTATCCCTGGATATTGAATGTCACATGGCCACTTGAAATGGTATCAGGACAATGTCTGAATTTTACTCGTTCTCTTGTTTTTCGACCTCTGTTTTTATTTCCCCCGTGGGGAAGCGTTTATTCCCATTTTCTGTTTAGCGAAGTGATCTGTGATTTAAATGGAAGCAAATATTGCTCGGCAGGTCAGTCAACACCAGAGGAAAGTGCAGAGGAAAGTTGAGATTCGATGAGCTTTTACCAGAACTAGATGTTTTAAAGACACAAAATGTTTTCAGGGCAGCTGGAATGTTGCATCCCGTTTTTATCACCGGGATCTAGGAAGGTCGTGGGTTTTCTCCGTGTGCTCCAGTTTCCTCCCACACTCCAAAGACGTACAGATTTGTAAGTTAATTGGCTTTGGTGAAATTGTAAATTGTCTTTAGTGTGTGCTGGGTAGTATTAGTATACGGGGATCACTGGCCGACGCAGACTCGGTGGGCCGAAGGGCCTGTTGCCGCACTGTATCTCTAAACTAAGATTGAACCAAAGTTCCTGGAGATGGTAAAGAAACGGTTTACAGAATGGGAGGCAAAAATATTCTGGAGTAACTCAGCAGAACAGGCAGCATCTCTGAATAGAAGGAATGGGTGACGTTTCGGACGAGACCCTTCTTCTGGAGACCTTCACGAGACCCGAAGTGTCACCCATTCCTTCCATCCAAAGATGCTGCCTGTTCCGCTGAGTTACTCCAACATTTTGGTCTATCTTCGGTGTAAACCAGCATCTGCAGTTCCATCCCACACATTTTGTTTACAGAATGGACCCAAGGATGAATGATAAAGGGCCTGTCCCACGAGCATGCGACTCCATGCGGCAAGCGTGACCTAACGTGGTCGCTTGAGCCGTACGTCCTCGCGGGGCCGGTCCCACTTCGATCGCCGGAGCCATATGGAGTTGTACGGAGCTGGTCCCGACATCGCGCGGGGCTCCAAAAAAGTGACCGTGTTAAAAAATTCCGCGCGGCAACGGCCTGCCGGCCCGCAGCCGCCTCGACGCCGTACCTCACGCGCGAACTTCCCGCGGACTTCGCTCGAACTTCATGTCACTCACGAAACCTCCGCGCAGCCCCCGCTTCTGGTTTGGTCGCGCTTGCCGCATGCAGTCGCATGCTCGTGGCACAGGCCCTTTAGTTTACATTGGGGAAGCTGAGGTTGTTCAACTTGGAGGGAGGAAGGTGAAGAGATGGTTTGGGAGAGCTGTACTAAAGCATAGGCAGGAGTAGGATTTGGTGGGACTACTGTAGGATCAGTATAAATGGGAGTATGTGGGAGGTTAGGATCACACTCTACTTAATGAGAGGATGGTTCGGTTGCCTGGTAACAGCTGAGAAGAAACTGTCCCTGAATCTGGAAACAGCTGGAAGAAACAGTCCCAGAATCTGGACAGTTACCCAATAGGTTCCACACCCAAACCACTCCCTGAACAGAAAAGTTTCATTTTATACTCCTCTTCCTTGTATCCTTTGTGGTAACCGTTGTCCAAATGCTAAATTTGCATCCAATAATTTGGTAATTGAACCGTCTGTGAATGGGGCCAACTTCTTTAGAGTTTAGACAATAGACAATAGGTGCAGGAGGAGGCCATTCGGCCCTTCAAGCCAGCACCGCCATTCAATGTGATCATGGCTGATCAATCCACAGTTTGACTTTGTCCGCACCAGCCATTGTCTTGTACACCTCTGAGAAAAACGTCCCCTCAAACTTATTTCTTGCTGAGGAGAACATGTGGTGGCACGGCGGCACAGCGGTAGAGTTGCTGCCTTACAGCGCCAGAGACCCGGGTTCGATCCTGACCACGGGTGGTGTCTGAATGGAGTTTGTACGTTTGCCTGCGTGGGTTTACACCAGGATCACCGGTTTCCACCCACTCTCCAAAAACGTACAGGTTTGTAGGCTAATTGGCTTGGTGTAATTGTAAATTGTCCCGAGGACAATCTCTCGACACTAAGATAGTGTTAGTGTGCGGGGATCGGACTCGATGGGTCGAAGGGCCTGACTCCGCACTGTGTGCCCAAACTAAACTAAACCCTCCAGTGTGTCCTAACTGTTGAGATGTCACTTCATCCTCTGCATTAGCTGATCCTTGTTATCTCCTGTTTTCTCGACAGGACAGTGGGGATTATCCACTGACAATGACGGGACCCTATTGGAGGAAGTTCAAGCCCAACTTCTGTGAATTTATCTCTGTGTTGATTCAGCACTGTCAGTACACCATCATACACGATGAATATCTGATGGACACAGTCATCTCCCTGCTTGCCGGCCTCTCCGATTCTCAATTGCGGGCATTCCGACATACAAGTACGCTCGCAGGTGAGAGTATTTCAAGTTGTCTTGAAGTAAATAAGTAAGTAAGTTTATTGGCCAAGTATTCACATACAAGGAATTTGCCTTGGCGCTCCGCCCACAAGTAACAACATGACATACAGTGACAGTTACGAATGACTCAGAAAGCACTAAACATTCATAATAATAAAACATTGATGATAAAACACCATTGATCAAGCATTTCATAGCAAAAGGATTTGAGTATAGGAGCAGGGAGGTTCTACTGCAGTTGTACAGGGCCTTGGTGAGACCACACCTGGAGTATTGCGTACAGTTTTGGTCTCCTAATCTGGGGAAAGACATTCTTGCCATAGAGGGAGTACAGAGAAGGTTCACCAGACTGATTCCTGGGATGTCAGGACTTTCATATGAAGAAAGACTGGATAGGCTCGGCTTGTACTCGCTAGAATTTAGAAGATTGAGGGGGGATCTTATAGAAACTTACAAAATTCTTAAGGGGTTGGACAGGCTAGATGCAGGAAGATTGTTCCCGATGTTGGGGGAAGTCCAGAACAAGGGGTCACAGTTTAAGGATAAGGGGGAAATCTTTTAGGACCGAGATGAGAAAAACATTTTTCACACAGAGAGTGGTGAATCTCTGGAATTCTCTGCCACAGAAGGTAGTTGAGGCCAGTTCATTGGCTATATTTAAGAGGGAGTTAGATGTGGCCCTTGTGGCTAAAGGGATCAGGGGGTATGGAGAGAAGGCATGTACAGGATACTGAGTTGGATGATCAGCCATGATCATATTGAATGGCGGTACAGGCTCGAAGGGCCGAATGGCCTACTCCTGCACCTATTTTCTATGTTTCTATCTATGTTTCTATGTGAACCAACAAAATACCAGATCAAAGGGAGCCTACAGTTTTTTGGCTGTTGAGTAGAGCAACTACTCGTGGATAAAAACTGTTTTTATGTCTGGCAGCTTTGACAGTCCGGAGTCGCCTTCCAGAGGGACGTGATTCAAAGAGTTTGTGGCCAGGGTGAGAGGGGTCAGAGATGATCTTGCCCGCTCACTTCCTGAAGTCAGGAAGCATCCAGGGACGCCTGAGACAAAACAGGAAGAAGTAAAGAACGCACACCGTAAACTTCCCACCATAAGGGTGGGAGAATCGGTGGGTGGGCACGGCGGAGCAGCGGTAGAGTTGCGGCCTCTCAGCGCCAGAGACCCGGGTTCGATCCTGACCATGGGTGCTGTCTATACGACTTGTACGGCTGATTGAATTTACCCCCCTGCGGCCAAGCCTCTGGAACTCCGGCCAGCCAGAGCCGGCAGATCCGTTTCCAAAGCCGGCTTCTTAGGCTGACTTAGTAGGCCGGTATCTCGGCTCCCCGGCGGCCTAGGCCGACCGTTCCAGTACCGTTGGACTCCTCTCGGAGGCCACGACCTCTGTTGTTCCGGCGAAACGAATAATCCAGAAAGGCTCTGGAACCAAGGATGCCGGATAATCGGTGGTGGACCCGTACGTGACTGGACCATGATATCTCAAGGCCATTTTGTACAGAGTCTGGTGGTTAGGTCCTTGATGTTGCGTCTGCATCTACCAAGCTCATTTTAATTGGGGATTTCCCGTTCTTTCTAGCTATGAAATTAATGACGGCATTAATCAACGTGTCTCTGAGTCTGAGGGTACAGCTACACAATGCCCAACGGCAGTGTGAAGTGGAGAAGAGTAACAGAAGCCACAACCGTGGACTGGAAGCATTGGTGCGGAAGAAGGGAGAGGTGGGAAGATTTCTTATTTTCCCTTTTCCTTGTGGAAATGTAATTTGGTGTTCCCCTCCTGCGCCTTAAACAAAACCACTTGACTAAAAAACAAAAGTGTTGGAGGAGACACAAGGAACTGCAGATGCTGGAATCTTGGGCAAAACACAAAGTGCTGGAGGAACTCAGCGGGTCTGGGGCGGCACGGTGGCGCAGCGGTAGAGTTGCTGCCTAGCAGCGCCAGAGACCCAGGTTCGATCCTGAATGGCCAGTGCCGACTGTACGGAGTTTGTACGTTTTCCCTGTGACCGTGTGGGTTCTCTCCGGGTGCTATGGTTTCCTCCCACACTCCAAAGACGTACGGGTTTGTAGGTTAATTGGCTTCAGTAAAATTGAAAATTATCCCTAGTGTACAGGGATCGCTGATCGGCGAAGTCTTGTTGGGCCGAAGGGCGTGTTACCACTCTGTATCAATAGTCTAAGGACTAATTTTTGGAGGGAAATGGACAGATAATGTTTTGTGTCGAAATCCTACATCAGTCTGAACGTTTCGATCCTGACTACGGGGGCTGTCTGTATGGAGTTTGTGCTTTCTCCCTGTGACCACGTGGGTTTTCTCCGGATGCTCCGATTTCCTCCCACACTCAAAGACGTGAAGGTTTGTAGGTTAATTGGCTTCTGTGAATTGGATAGAACTAGGGTAAGCGTGGTCAGGGTGGACTCGGTGGGCTGAAGGGCCTGTTTCCAGGCTGTATCTCTAAACTAAAACTAGACTGAATGAAAACCAAGTGATAATCTTAAAAACTGGCGGTTCTCTCAGGAAGTAGACCAGGTGTCCTTGCGTTGCGGGTCGAGACCCTTCTTCAGACTCGACCCGAACCGTTGCCCATTCCTTCTCTCCAGAGATGCTGCCTCATCCGCTGAGTTACTCCAGCATTTTGTGTCTACCTTCGATTTTACCAGCATCTGCAGTTCTTTCTTACACATTTGGCTTGTTGGTGTCTTTACACTCACACTGCTTTAGTTGACTCTCAGCTAATGTCAGAAAGCATTACTTGCAATGGGGTCAAGAAGAAAATGACATCTGACAACGTCCCAACTGAGACAGTACAATGAACGCTACTTTCTCCCAACATCCACCGTCAAAGAATGAATGTAAATACAAAAGGCCATCATTATGTATCAGGCAGCATTTGATGGGACGCCTTCTCAGGTTGAATGGCCACTTGGCTATTATCTGTTCATGGGATATGGACTTCCCAGGCATGGACAGCATTCATTGTTGATCCCTCATTTGCTTTGAACAGTGTTTTCCTGGACACTTCAGAGAGAGTGTAGAGTCAACCACATTGCTATCTGTAGCAGATACAATGGTGATTTTTAAAAGATTGGTTAGAGTTTAGAGGGCTCTGGGCCAAAACAGGCAAATGGGACTAGCGCAGAATGCCATCTGGGTCAACATGGACAATGTGGGCGGGAGGGCTTGATTCCGAACTGTACAAACTCTGCGGCCATTGGTTCTTGGTCTGGAAGTCACACATGATCCAGACCAGGTAACGATGGGAGATTTCCTTCCATGAAGGACATTGGGGAACCCATGAGTTTTTTGATGACACCAATGGTCGCAATGACTCGTATAACCATATAACCATATAACAATTACAGCACGGAAACAGGCCATCTCGGCCCTTCTAGTCCGTGCCGAACACTTATTCTCACCAAGTCCCATCTACCTGCACTCAAACCATAACCCTCCATTCCTCTCCCGTCCATATACCTATCCAATATATTTTTAAATGATAAAATCGAACCTGCCTCCACCACTTCCATTGGAAGCTCATTCCACACAGCTACCACTCTCTGAGTAAAGAAGTTCCCCCTAATGTTCCCCCTAAACTTCTGTCCCTTATTTCTCAAACTCAAAAATCCTCAGACTCAAAGCGTTTCTTTTAATTCCAAGTTTAGTTACATTTTATTTGCATTTCCCACCGTCCATTTTCATGGGATTTGAACTCACATAATGGTCCAAGCCCTTGGATCCGTTATAAAGGGAGATGAGGAAATGGAAGAAAGGTGCAATAGGTTGGGAAATCTGACCAGAGGTAGGAACCTCAGGTGCAGAGATGTTCCTGGGTTCTGCCTTGCAGGATCCTCCACTGCTCAGGCACCCACTGCGTGGAAATACAAGAGCCAAGTGTTTTATTTTATTGCAAGGTCACGCGGTGAATGTGAGCTGAGATTCTTTTCCTTTCTCAGGGTCTAATGAATATTTAGTCCCGCTGCCTCGGCAAGGTCAGCAGCATATTCAATGCCAATCTGCATCCCGGGCACTCCCTCTTCTCCCCTCACCCATCGGGCACAAGGTATAGAAGTGTGAAAACGCACACCTCCAGATTTAGGGACAGCTTCTTCCCAGCTGTTATCAGGCAACTGAATTATCCTACCACAACCAGAGAGCAGTCCTGAACCACTATCTACCTCGGACTATCTTTGATCAGATTTTGCTGACATTACCATGCACAAAACGTTATTCCCTTACCATGTATCTATGCACTGTAA
Source organism: Amblyraja radiata (assembly GCF_010909765.2). NCBI lineage: Eukaryota > Metazoa > Chordata > Chondrichthyes > Rajiformes > Rajidae > Amblyraja > Amblyraja radiata. The sequence continues at coordinate 97,457,453 of NC_045961.1, forward strand.
ATGGCTCGATTGTAATCATGTATTGACTTTTCGCTGACTGGTTAGCACGCAACCAATTGCTTTAACACTGTACGATACGATAGAACTTTATTTATCCCAGGGGGGAAATTGATCTGCCATCCTTCATTAAAAAGACAACATACATGAATTTTCACCTCTGTTCCCGTGACAATAAAAATAAATTGAACTGAACAGACTACTTTTATTCTTGCAGATTTTAGAGAAGCAGGAGAATATTGAAAACCTGATGGATGCCATTTTTAAAGGAATCTTTGTCCATCGATATCGGTAAGTTTGCACGGCTTGGAGGGAATCTCCACTCTCTGGGAGCAAGGATTTTTGTACCTTCGGTACCCAAGCTCACTGAAACAATGCAGGAAAAAATAACATTAAAATAAATGTATAAGCGATGAAGCATGTTTAGTTCTATATGTGAGGGAATTGTATGGAACAGGAAGATGTTCCTCTCTCTAGAATGGCCTTGACCTTGACGTGCTTGTATCTGGAGCCTCGAACTCCATCACTGTCGAGGAGATTCCCTGGGGAACACACACTGAAGAAGTCTCTGCAGTCTCTCTCCAGGGAAATATGTTGGGCCGGATATTGTGGCGGAGAATTGTTGCAGCCACGGACGTGGTCTAATCCTTGGAGCTCGGGGGGGGGGGTGGGGGGGGGGGGGGGGGGGGGGAGGATGGGGGGTGGAGAATTTCCATCACAAGGAAGAATGATGTTTTTGAAACATTCTAACCAAGGACCATACCCGGCGTAGAGAACAAAATAAATAATTCCAATCACTATAAATTTCAAGCTGCCATTCACAATGTAGCAGGGAACCAAACCTGCATGTGTCTATGGGTGCAGTTAGACTGTATCCACTTTACATAGATTCTCTCCAGCCTGTGGAATTTGGCCCATTAATCATCCTTCATGAAGGGTCCAAGGTGGTGGACTTGTCACGACTCCACGACTGCACGAGGAGCTGAAATTAAATCTTCCCTTAGTACCGTAGTATTGTAAGGTGGCACGGTGGCGCAGCGGTAGAGTTGCTGCCTTACAACACCAGAGACCTGGGTTCCATCGTGACTGCCTGTACGCAGTTTGTACGTTCTCCCCGTGACCTGCGTGGGTTTTCTCCGGGTGTCCTCCGTTTTCCTCCCACATTCCAAAGTGCAGGTTTGTAGGTTAATTGGCTTCGGTGAAATTGTAAATTGTCCCTAGATTGTAGGATCGTGCTAGTGTATGTGGGTGACTGGTCAGTGTGGATTCGGTGGGCTGAATGGCCTGTTTCCGTGCTGTATCTTTGAAGTAAAAAGTAAAGTAAAGGCCCTGTCCTACTTTCCCCGAGTTACGAACACTCCCGAGTTTTCCCCCTGATTTGAACTCGGGGAATGTCGGGTAATGTCGGTAGCGAGTTCGTAGGAGACCCTAGATGTTTCGTAGCGGCTCGTAATGCCAGCCGTAGGAACTAGTGCATCAGGACGTTTTTTCAACGTTGAAAATATCCACGAGTTAAAAAAAATAGCCCCGAGTACCTACGAATGGCTATTACCGTAATTCTCCGCATTCGAATGAAGAGGAAAACTCGGGAAAGTTCGTGAGTAACTTGGGAAAGTGGGACAGGGCCTTAAGGATGTGCAAGGGGCCGCAGAAAAGGGTTGTCAGAAATGGACACTGCTGTCAGTTTTATTCTCCTCACCCCAACACCCTCTTCCTCGCTAATTCCACGTTGGTACGTGGCAGCCCGTTTAAAGTGAAGTTAATGACCAACGTAAAGTTCAGAGTTCACTGATCGGAGACCCAAAGGAACCGCAGATGCTGGTTTACAAAATAAGACAAAGAGTGCTGGAGTAACGCAGCAGCATCTCTGGAGAACACGGACGGGTGATGTTTCGGGTCGGGACCCTGGTTTATAACAATAATAATAATAATAATGGATGGGATTTATATAGCGCCTTTCTAATACTCAAGGCGCTTTACATCGCATTATTCATTCACTCCTCAGTCACACTCGGTGGTGGTAAGCTACTTCTGTAGCCACAGCTGCCCTGGGGCAGACTGACGGAAGCGTGGCTGCCAATCTGCGCCTACGGCCCCTCCGACCACCACCAATCACTCACACACATTCACACACAACATTGTCCTGCCCCCACCCTTCTTTCAGATTTCTTCCCCCCCTCCCCCCCATTCCCTCATCCCCCTGCGCCCCCCCCCCTCCACCTTAACCTCAATCAGTCTGAAGAAGGGTCCCGACTCGAAATGTCACCTATCCATGTTCTCCGGGTATGCTGCCTGACCCGCTGAGTTACTCCAGCATTTTGGGTCTGATCATTCATCAGATCCTGGAGAGCAACAGGTGATAGAACATGGAGCCATAGAGGGACAGAAAGTGCTGGAGTAACTCAGCAGGTCAGACAGCATCTCTGGAGAACATGGATAGGTGACGTTTTGGTCTGAAGAAGAGTGGCGCTTCAGTCTGGAGAAGGGTCTTGAACCAAAACGTCGCATACCCACATTCTCCAGAGATGCTGTCTGACCTTTTGAGTTAGTCCAGCACTTTGTGCCCCTTTGAGTGACAATCAGCATCTTTGTTATTTCCACATAGAACAGTAAACTCACTTGAACTTGAACTTGAGATCACAAGGACAGACCCTTCGGCCTATGATGTCCGAGCTGAACATGATGCCAAGATAAACTAATATCACCCGCTCGCGATCAATATCCCTCCATTCCCTGCACATCCATGTGCCGATCTAATAGCCTCTTAAACGCCACTATCGTATATTTGCCTCCACCACCCCTCGCAGCTTGTCCCAGGCACCCACCTCCCCCTGTGTGAAAAAAAAAACTTGCCCCTGCAATCAAAACAAGACTTGTTTGAAGATTTTTTAAGGCTTGGCCCAACTCTGAAGTGTTTGTATCGATGAGGGTTGACTGTACATCTGCCGAGCTATCTGTCTTTGCATCCGTCTCTCCATAACATGTAATATACATATATATTAAATTTTGGACTGTCGCATTTAAGCGACACGCAAGCACGGTGCAGTCATTCATCGTGAATATGATTCCCATTTACCCGCAGTGATGCATTGTTTGAAATCAGAGCCATTTGTATCGAGGAAATAGGTATCTGGATGAAGACCAGCAGCGATCGCTTCCTGACTGACAGCTACTTGAAATATGTGGGGTGGACTTTGCATGACAAAGTGAGTCAATCTATAATATTCACCGGTCCTTTGCCCGGTCCTTGCCTGGACACTGATTCATTCTCCCGTCCAACATGGCTCCTTCTCGCAGCCCTCTTTGAATGCTGTTAGATTTTCCGGGGGGGGGGGGGTTTATGCAAAAGCGTTTTTTTGTTACAATGGGATAGATAGGCTCAAAGTAGACGGCTGAAGTGGCGTCCTGCTGTTTGGGTAGTTCCGGTTTGTGGTCATCGAGAGAGGTGAAGGGCAGATTGTTGGACAAGGCCAGAGATGGAGAGGGTATAAGGTTGGCAATTGTTAAACTCGGTGGTAGAAAAGTTTTTGGGGCAGCATGATGGCGCAGCGGTTGAGGCGCTGCCTTACAGCGCCAGAGACCCGGGTTTGATCCTGACTACGGGCGCTGTCTGAGTGGAGTTTGTACGTTCTCCCCGTGACCACGTGGGTTTTCCACAGGAGCTCTGGCTTACTCCCACATTCCAAAGACGTACATAGGTTTATAGGTTAATTTTGCCTCGGTGAAATTGTTAATTGTCCCTGGTGTGTACTTTGTCCCTAGATAATGTGCGGGGATCAGCGCGGACTCGGTGGGCCGAAGGGCCTTTTTCCGTGCTGTATGTCTAAACTAAACTAAACTTAACAGGAAGGGCATTCTTGCTATTGAGGGAGTGCAGCGTAGGTTTACAAGGTTAATTCCCGGGATGGCAGGACTGTCATATGCTGAGAGATTGGAGCGGCTGGGCTTGTAGACTCTGGAGTTTAGAAGGATGAGAAGGGATCTTATTGAAACATATACGATTGTAAAGGGTTTGGACACGCTAGAGGCAGGAAACATGTTCCCGATGTTGGGGGAGTCCAGAACCAGGGGCCACAGTTTAAGAATAAGGGGTAAGCCATTTAGAATTGAGATGAGAAAACACTTTTTCTCACAGAGAGTGGTGAGTCTGTGGAATTCTCTGCCTCAGAGGGCGGTGGAGGCCGGTTCTCTGGATGCTTTCAAGAGAGAGCAGGATACGGCTCTTAAAGATAGCGGAGTCAGGGGATATGGGGAGAAGGCAGGAACGGGGTATAACACCCCCCTCCAGTGGTCACCTATTTCCGACCTTCCGACAAAGCTCTGTCCTGCCCCTCCTCTCTTTCTCAGCCATCTTTCCCGTCCCCCGACAATGAGTCTGGAGGAATGTTCCGACGCGAAACGTCGCCTATCCACGTTCTCCAGGGATGCTGCCTGGACCCGCTGAGCTACTCCAGAAATGGAGTGAAATGTGAGGCTGGAAGGACATCGTTGACATTCAGGTTATCAAATCTACTTTGAAGGCAAAATGCTCCCTGACTACTTTCCTCCTAACATTGACGTTATCATTCTTTTCAAGCAAAGTGACGTGAGATTGAAATGCCTGATTGGATTGGTGAACCTGTACTCTGACAAGGAGTGTTGTACAAAGATGGATCTCTTCACCTGTCGCTTCAAGGTGAGTCCGTATAGATTCCCTCCTTTATCAACGAGCAGCCCTACCTTCTCCCTGGTTATCCTCTTATTTATAACGTACATATAAAATCATTACTCCAATACTTTTCTGTCTTTTCCGATATCGGGAGGCCTGGACTGATCTAGGCCCCCCCGATATAGAAAAAAACACAACCTTCGTCACCACCCTGTCTTCCTGTGATGTCGCTGTTGATCGCGCCTGTTGGGCAGGCCACGTTGGTCGTACCAGTCTCCAGAGAAAGACACCCTTTTCCGAGCTCTCGAAGAGATTGCAGATAGACAGAGGTAAAAGTTCATACCTCTGCTCCAAGAAGTGCAACATCCCCATTGACCCCAACAATCTCTAGCCCATGACTGCTTAAAGTGGAGAAGGAGCATTCGGGATGGCATTGAGACATTACAGTTGAGGCGTTGCAGTAGGAACATGCAGAGGCACAGCAGAAATAGCGGATGGAGCAGACTATTGCACAAACTTCCCAATCATCACTTTACCCCCCCACCCCCCCACCCACCACCACCCCCTCACCTCTCCTGTGGAATAATCTGTGATTCTCCTATTGACCTCACCAACCATCTCAGAACCCACAAAACCAGAGTGGAACTAAGTCATACTTGATTTACTTTACTATAGAGAGATACAGCGTGGAAATAGGCTCTTCGGCCCACATAGTCCGCGTCGACCAGCAACCGCCACCGTACACTAGCACTACCCCACACACTAGGGACAATTTCCAATTTTTACTGAAGGCAATTAACCTACAAACCCGTACGTCATTGGAATGTGGGAGGAAACCGGAGCACCCGGAGAAAAGCCACGCGGCCAAAGGGAGAACGTACAAACTCCGTACAGACAGCGCCCATAGTCAGGATTGAACCTGGGTGCTTGCCGCTGTAAGGCACCAACTCTACCACCGTGCCGCCCTGTGTGATCCTGAGGGATCTCTGAGAATAATTCTCCCTTCATCCCTGGAACTCTCCTAGTTACTTCCAAATTAATGGCACCACAGTTGGGTCCCAGTCTTCAGCTACCTTGACCCTTAGCTCTGGATCTCCCCCCATGTCCCCCCTTCTCCTTTCGGATGCTCTGTTAAGCCACAACCCTTTGACCGATCCACCACCAAAATATCCTTATGTGGTTCAGATAACATTTCTGTGAAGGGATATTTTCCTGTGGTAAAAGTAATATTGAGATGAAGGTTGACATCTTCTTCATCCTATCGCTCCATCAATGTGTTCAGTCCTAAGTAGTGGACTATCCACATGGTAGATCCTCGTATGTTAGCGTGCAGGAAGGAACTGAGGATGTTGGTTTATACCGAAGATAGCTACAAAATGCTGGAGTAACTCAGCGGGACAGGTTTCACCTCTGGGGAAAAGGAACAGGTGATGTTATGGGTCGGAACCCTTCTTCAGACTGGAAGGGTTCAGTCTGAAGAAGGGTTCTGACCCGTAACATCACCTGTTCCTTTTCTCCAGAGGTGCTGCCCGACCTGCTGAGTTACTCCAGCCTTTTGAGCCTATCTCGTGTGTTAGTGCGTACCATTAATTAATCTGTGCATGAGCTGCAAATGAAAAAGTGTATTTTAGAAATAATCATTAATGATTCGATGATACTTTATTGTCACATGAATCTAGGTACAGTGAAATGCTTTGTTTTGGGTCCAAACCGGTAAAATCATGTCGTATTACCTAGGTTTACTTGTGTGCTGCCTCACCTAGGCAGTACGCAAGTGTCACACAAGTGTCACACAAGTGTCACACAAGTGTCGCCAAGTTTTGGCACTGACAAAGTTACAAAAATTACCTTATTAATGTATGTTCAATCATTGGATTATTATTTGAACACTAAATGACAATTTATGTAATCACGACAGTGGAGACCTATTCACTGATGTTTTTAGGAAGGGGGTTTTTAGATCAACTATTGAAAACCTGTTAGTTATACCTTGTCACATTCCTGTTCTATAGGATAGGATCAAGTCAATGATATTGGACAAAGAAAGTGAAGTGGCCGTACAAGCAATTAAGGTGTTGACTCTCATGATGCAGTGAGTAATTACCTCTTTATTATTGTCTGACAAAATGGGGATTATCCCAATTGAGTTTTAATTGTAATCGGTCACGGTGGCGAACCCTTACAGCGAATGCAGCGCCGGAGACCCGGGTTCGATCCCGACTACGTACAGCTGTCTGTACAGAGTTTTACGTTCTCCCCGTGACCTGTGTGGGTTTTCTCCGAGATCTTCGGTTTCCTCCCACACTCCAAAGTGGGAGGAAATTATCTTGTTTGTAGGTTTGTAGGTTAATTGGCTTGGTAAATGTAAAAATTGTCCCTAGTGGGTGTAGGATCGTGTTAATGTGCGTGGATCGCTGGGGGGCACGGACCCGGTGGGCCGATGGGCCTGTTTCCGTGCTGTATCTCTAAATTAAACTGCAGCATGGAAACAGGCCCTTTGGCCCACCGGCTCCACGCCGAGCATCAATTTCACACTCGTTCTATGTTAACCCACTTTTGCATCCACTCCCGACATACAAGCGGCAATTCACAGAGGGCCAATTAGCCTACAAACCCGCACGTTCTAGGGATGGGGGAGGAATCCCACGAGGTCACAGGGTGAACTTGCAAACTCCACACAAGCAGCAGCCGAGGTCAGAATCGGTCACGGGTTAAATAAAACCAGAGACCTGTACATTTTCCATGATGTGCAACACTTTGTAGACTTCAGAGATACAGCACAGAAACAGGCCCTTCGGCCCACCGACACCAGCGATCTCCTCATACACTAACACCATCTTGCACATGAAGGACAATTTACAATTTTATCAAAGCCAATTAACCTACAAACATGCATGTCTTTGGAGTGTGGAAGGATACCTGAGCACCTGGAGAAAACCCATGCAGGTCAGGGGGGGAACGTACAAACTCCATACAGACAGCACCCGTAGTCAGGATCGAACCTGGGTCTCTGACACTGTAAGGCAGCAACTCTGCACCACCGTGCCGCCCCCTGATTGTAATTGTTTTTAATTTCAAATATAATAATAGACCAGCCATTGACTGTCGACACAATCTCACATGTTCTTGCTCATGCTCGGAGCATATTTCTTCAATATAGTTTCTATTCCCTTCTGCCCTGTGGAAAACCAGTTGACCAAGTTACTCACCATTCAGTCTGAATAAGGGTCTCGACCCGAAACGTCACCCATTCCTCTCTCCAGAGATGCTGCCTGTCCCGCTGAGTTACTGCAGCATTTTGTGTCTATCTTCGGTTTAAGCCAGCATCTGCAGTTCCTTCCTATACACTCCTCACCATCCAATTTTACCCGAGAGACTTTAGAGGGTGAGGGCACTTACATACCATTGACAATGACAATGATACTTTATTGACACATGTACCTAAGTACAGTGAAATTCTTTGTTTTGCATACAGTCCGGTAAAATCATATTATAGATAAGCACAATCATAGGTAGGTACAAAAATGCAACAATTTTTGTGATAGAATAGCAGACTTCACCCAGGCAGTACACAAAGAGTTGTCACGTTTCTGGCCCTCCAAGTTTCAAAGTTCTTCAGAGTACAGAGTCTTGTCTTGGTTTGAATGGCCCGTTACCCTGGAGGTGGCACTGGGTCGGAGTTGCAAGGGTTGGCCTGGCCTGGCGATGCTGTTGGCCTGGCCTGGCGATGCCCTCCACCACCGCTCCAGGCCGTTGCCATTGCTTGCCGCTGCAAGCAGCGTCCGATCCAAACGCTCATCCGACCTCTGTGGAGCCTCCAGCAGCGCCCGGACCACACGATTCCCCCCGACTGCTGCAGGCCTCCAGCGACCCACCTCTCTAACACCTCGACCCGCACACCTAGCTGTAGGTAGCAATTTAATTCCCGTGCACATTGTAATGGCTACAGAAGGTTACAAGGACTTAACCAAAAGTGCTAATTACCAAAGATCCTATAGCAAGATAGATCACTCGACGAAAAAAACATAGTACAGTCATGGGCAGATTCATGGGTAATTTTCAGCCCCATTTCCGTAACCGGATTCCGTCTCCGCACCAAAGATCCCATAGCGGAGCAAAGATACTAGTGCGGAGACGGAAGCCGGTTACGGAAACATCCTCGTAAAAGTAAAAGTTATTTGGTAAAAATCTTCTAATTTTCAGAATTTTAATTTATTAACACAAACTGTTCCCCCGCAACGTTGATTACACTGCGGGCCGGGCTGGGTTATGGAAATGGCTGAAAAAAAGGCCCACGTTCCGTTCCGTTGCGTACTACACGTCAGCCCATTGCATTTAGCAGGAGTTCACTCGCCCCCCTGCAGGAACTATACATCAGGAGGTGCAACTCCAGAGCCAATAAAATCATGAGAGACCTGCAACGGGCTGTTCCAGCTGCTACGGTCAGGCAAACGCCTGCGTTGCCATGCGGTGAGAACGGAGAGGTTGAGAAGGAGTTTCTTCCCAGAGGCCATTCGGACTGTAAACTCCTATCTCACCAGGGACTAACTTTACTGAACGTTTTTCCTTCCGCCCACAATATTTAATATGTAAAAGAATATGTGATTCTGTTTGTAGTTTGTTTGGTTGTTTGTTTGTTTGTCTTTTTGCACAAAGTCCGCGAGCATTGCCACTTTCCATTTCACTGCACGTCTCATATGTGTATGTGACGAATAAACTTGACTTGACTTGACTGATCTATCTTGTTCCGCTATAGGATATTTGCTAATTACAACACAGACTTGGCCTAATCATGCCTGTACCTTGTTTTGCTGCAGGAACTGTGACGAAGCCTTGTCATCAGAAGACTGCAAACAGTTGTACCATTTTGTTTACTCCGCGCACAGACCTGTTGCCTTGGCAGCTGCAGAGTTCTTGCATTGGAAGTAAGTAAGAATGTTCTCAACTAGTCCAGCGAAGGGCCAGAAGATCCTATTTCAGTTACATCCACCGCTCGTGATTCACAAAAGAGGAGAGGCGACAGACAAGGAACTGACCATGGGGATTGCAGGCTTCAGAGTCATGTTCAAACACCAGGGGATGCCTGGAAACTACTTGGACATTATGAGGGGAAAATAAACCCGCAAAGTGCTGGAGTTACTCAGAGGGTCAGGCAGCATCTCTGGAGAACATGGATAGCTGACGTTTCAGGTCGCCAAACCCCAGTCTGAAGAAGGGTCCCAATCCGAAATGTCACCTATCCATATTCTCCAGAGAACTGCCTGACGTGCTAAGTTACTCTAGCACTTTGTGTCATTTTTTGTAAACCACCATCTGCAGTTCCTTGTTTCTACATTAGGACATTATTGAGTTGAGTTTAAGTTTCAGTTTCGTTTAATGGCAGGTGTATCAAATACAGGGAGAAGCTTTCGTTGAGTGCTATCCAGTCAGCAGAAAAACAATAAATGGATTTAAGAGAGTTAGATAGAGCTCTAGGGGCTAGTGGAGTCAAGGGATATGGGGAGAAGGCAGGCACAGGTTCTTGATAGGGGACGATCAGCCATGATCACAATGAATGGCGGCGCTGGCTCGAAGGGCCGAATGGCCTCCTGCACCTATTTTCTATGTTTCTATTACAATCGAACTATCCATACTGTACAGATAAATGATGAAGGGAATAATGTGAATAGCGTTTAGTGGAAGATAAAGTCCAGTAAAGTTAGATCAAATATAGTCCGAGGGTCTCGAATGAGGTAGATAGTACCTCATGACCTCTAATGAGGTAGGTCAGGCAACTGAATCATCCTACCACAACCAGAGAGCAGTCCTGAACTATTATCTACCTCTTTGGCGACCCTCCGACTATCTTTGATCAGACTTTGCTGGCTTTACCTTGCACTAAATGTTATTCCCTTATAATTTATCTATAGACTGTAAATGGCTCGATTGTAATCATGTATTGTCTTTCTGCTGACTGCTTTGCACGCAACAAAAGCTTTTCACTGTACCTCGGTACATTTGACAATAAACTAAACTGTAAACTGTAGTTGATCAGGACATCTCTTTAGTTGATGGGAGGATAGTTCAGTTGCCTGATAACAGCAGTAATTTTTATGTTTGTGGAACAATGAAAACTAATCCATTAAGGTGGCTGTTGTGAACTATTTCTTTAAAGAGGGATAGTGGTGTTCCATATCCTCCCAAAAAGGGGACTGAGTTATTTATTATGATTAAACATAGAAAGATAGAAAATAGGTGCAGGAGTAGGCCATTCTGCCCTTCCAGCCAGCACCGCCATTCAATATGATCACGGCTGATCATCCAAAATCAGTACCCCGTTCCTGCTTTCTTCCCATATCTCTTGATTCCGTTAGCCCTAAGAGCTAAATCTAACTCTCTCTTGAAAACATCCGATGAATTGGCCTCCACTGCCTTCTGTGGCAGAGAATTCCACAGATTCACAACTGTCTGCGTGAAAAAGTTTTTCCGCATCTCAGTCCTAAATGGCCTACCCCTTATTCTTAAACTGTGACCCCTGGTTCTGGACTCCCCCAACATCGGCAACATGTTTCCTGTTTGTAATAGTTCATTTGTAAAATAGGAAATGAATAGGAATTGTCCTGAGCAATTTTCACCTGAAGGTGTCTGATGGATGCAAGCAATGCTTTTCAGCTACTTTATGACTTCCAGCACAGTTTACTCGGAGGGTGGTGAATCTGTGGAATTCAATGCCACAGAAGGCTGTGGCCAAGTCAATTGATATTTTTAAGGTGGAGATTGATGTGTTCTTGATTAGTACGGGGGTCAAGGGTCATGGGGAGAAGGCATGAGAATGGGGTTCGGAGGGAGAGATCGATCAGCCATGATTGAATGGCGGAGTAGACTTGATGGGCCGAATGGCCTAATTCTACTCCTGCAACATGAATCCTTGGGAACATATCAGTATTTGTGATGGTCCCTGCAGGGGTATGAAAGTTTGTGGGAATCACTGGGACAATGCTAGTATTAGCAAGTGAATGAGCATGAGATAGAAAAGAAGAGGTGTGACTTTTCAATCCCTTTCTCATTGCATGAGAAGGTGGTTGACAGCCAGTGAGATAGTTTGGGTCAACGTTACAATGTAGGCTACAAGGCAGCCAATTCCCACACATGTAGCTACAGGAACAGTAATGCAAGAAGGACCAGATTAGTTCCTTCTGAAGACACAAGGAACTGCAGCTGTTGGAACCTTGACTAAAACACAAAGTGCTGAATAGGGCTCTTTAGAGCTAGATAGGGCTCTTAAAGATAGCGGAGGCAGGGGATATGGGGAGAAGGCAGGAATGGGTACTGATTGGGATCACATTGAATGGCAGTGCTGGCTCGAAGGGCCGAATGGCCTACTCCTGCACCTATTGTCTATTGCTGGAGGAACTCTGTGAGTCAGGCAGCATCTGTGGAGGGATGCCAGGTGACGTTTTGGGTCAGGACCATGTTCATCCTCTTTCTGAAATTTGGTTTGAGGTGGGGTGGAACAGTGGCGTAGCGGTAGAGTTGCTACCTTACAGCGCCCGAGACCCAAGTTTGATCCTGACTACGTTCTACCTGTAACCTTGTGGGCTTTCACCGGGTGCTCCGGTTTCCTCCCACACACCAAAGACATACAGGCTTGTAGGTGAATTGGCTTCTGTAAATTGTAAATTGTCCCTGGATTGTGGGATAGTGCTAGTGTACAGTGTGATCACTGGGCTGCGTGGGCTCGGTGGGCCGAAGGGCCTGTTTTTACACTGAATCCCTAAAGTCTAAAGACCAAAGAGTAATTATTGGCCAAAACTACATGAATGCTATTTTTCAGAATGTTCGATCTCAGATCTTTTACATATACCATCCATGACACACTGGTCAAGCTGAGCACCTTCAACATCAGACTGGATCCACCAAGATGCAGCACAGAATGCCACAGGAGATCCTTCTTCCCTGTGGCTATCAAACTGTATAACTCCTCCCCCTTCTGTTGTGGGGTACACTGACTCCCCAACCCCCCCCCCCCCCCCCTTTGGACACCCCCAATCCTGAAGTTTCAACTCCTCACTTTAATTTCATGTTTCATGTATTTTGTGTTTTATGACTTGTTGGCAGATCAATTTCCCTCCTGGGAAATGTAAAGTTCTCTCGTATCGTATCGTGTTGTATATACCCGAGAGGGAAGATAAACCATTAATTCAATAACCAAAAATGTCAGGAACCAGACCAGCCCGTGTACTCCCAAGCCTGCTCCATCTTTCAGTAAGACCAAGACCTTGTATCTCTCCCATCGCACTTCTCATCCCCTTCCCCTCGATTCCAAGAATCCATGACCATAAACACTGGCTTATTTGACAAAGTAATACAAGACCATCTAATCATTGCAAAACCTTTGTCCTTTAGGTTGTTTTGCAGTCAGGACTCTGAAGTGCCAGATGAAGTGCAAGAGAGAAAGGATACGCACCACATCAGCCACTTGAAGACTCTGGTGAACTTCTATCTGAAGAGCGAGGTGGGATTTACAGTCTGGATATATTATGGTATTAAATATCAGATTGACCTTACTGTTCATACTGGCGAAGCACAGGCAAGTGGGACTAGAGTAGATGGGACATCTTGGTCGGCAAGGGCAAGTTGGGCCAAAGAACCTGTTTCTGTGCTGAGTGAAGGGCCTGTCCCACCAGCATGCGATAGCATGCGTCTAGCGCGACCAAACGTGGTCGCTTGAGGCGTATATGGCCTCGCGGGGCCGGTCCCACTTCGATCGGCGGAGGCGTATGAAGTTGTGCGGGGCTGGTCCCGACATCACGCGTGGCTCCAAAAATCTTGCGCTGTTCAAAAATCCCGCACGACAACGGCCTATCGGCCCGCAGCCGCATTGAGGCTCGACGCCGTACGCAGCTTCTTGAAGGCGTACGCCTAGCGCGATGACGTCACCGCCCGGCGTACAGTTGCACGATGACGTAACCACCGGACGCCGTTCGACGTCCAAATTCAGTCGGCCCGCCTCCTGCCCAGCTGATTGGTGAGTATGATGTCGGGACCAGCCCCGCACAACGCCATACGCCTCCGCGGTTGGAAGTGGGACCGGCCCCACGAGGCCGTACACCTCAAGCCACCACGTTTGGTCGTGCTAGGACGCATGCAGTCGCATGCTGGTGGGACAGGCCCTTGAGACACATAGCAGGGTGCATCAGGAACAGAGGATGACCACGGAATGTGGAAATTAATCACAATAGATACTGAGCAACCTACAGAAGGAGATAGGTTTAGGGACTGTGTCACATAAACAAAGGGAGTTAGAAGAGGGACGTCACTGAGAAAGGGGTGGGAGAGTGTGGGCAATGGCCACCGAGTGATGGAATGAGATGTGTTGTCCGTAGATGGGGGTCTGACCACCATCCGTCACCTCTCCTCACCCCTACAACAACCCAGCCACTTTAAGGTGGTGTTTCCCATGTGAATATCAGACCCACATATTATTTCTTGCCACTTGTACTCTTCAGGGATGTACACATTCAGCCTACCTCGTTGACAGCCTCTGGGACTCTTCGGCAGTTCTACTGAAGGATTGGGAGTCCATGACGGCTCTACTGCTGCAAGATGGCGGCCCAGAGGAGGAAGGTAAGGAAGTTGTTCGAGTGCACAGGTCTGGAGTTCCTGCAGTTGCTTCGAAAGCTTTGCATTCGTGAGGTCCGATTATAGAACGTAAAACAGTGGCGCAGGCGGTAGAGTGCTGCCTCACAGTGCCGGTGATCCTGACTACGGGCGCTGTCTGTGCGCCACTTTGTATGTTCTCCCTGTGACCACATTGGGTTTCTCCGGGTGTTCCATTTCTCCCCACATTTCAAAGACGTACAGGTTTGTAGGTAATTAGCTGCTGTAAATCTTCTTCCATGTGGCGTGCACAGCCTAAAGTTGTTGGACAACTTGTTCTATTTGATCTTCCGTTTGTGCACATCGAGTTGATTGCATTAGTAGTCGAAACAGGGCGGACCACGTGAAGGTTGCAATCTTCCACCTCCCAGCTGCTGTAAATTGGCGAGTAGGGTGCAAAAGTGGGATAACATGGAACTAATGTGCGGGTGAATCAATGTTCGGCACGGACTCGGTGGGCCAAAGGGCCTGTTTCCATGCTGTAACTCAAAGACTAAAACTAAAAACATAGAACAGACCAGGACAAAAACAGGCCCTTTAGCCCATAATGTCTGTGCCAAACTTGATGTCAAGAACTTCTCTTATCTGTCCGCGCCAAATCCATATCCCTCCATTCCCCTCCACATCCAAGTGCCTATCCAAAAGCCTCTTAGGCGTCACCATCGTAACTGCCTCAACCACCACCCACACGGCAGTGAGTTCCAGACACTCGCCGCCCTCTGTGTAAAGTAAAATCTTTGTTAAACCTTGCACCTCTCACCTGAAAGCAATACCTTCTAGTCTTTAATTTTTTCATCCTGGGGAAAATAGGTTCTGACTGTTTTTTAGAGATACGGAGCCCAATCAGGCCCTTCGGCCCATCGAGTCCACGCCAATCAGCGATCATCCCGTACACTAGCTCTATCTTGCACACATTGGACAAGAAGCCAATTAACCTACAAACCTGTGGGTCTTTGGAATGTGGGAGGAAACCGGAGCACCCGGAGGAAACCCCCGCGGTCACGGGTAGAACGTAAAAACAATATCCGTACAGACAATATCCGTACGCAGGATCCAACCCGGGGTTCTGGCTCTGTGAGGCGGCAATTCTACCGCTGCACCACTGCGCGACTGTCTGTGTTTCTCACGGATTTATATACAATGATTATTATTTTCCAGCTTTCACTGATTTGCAGAAGGCAGCATTGGTTGAAGTCATGCTGAGCTCAATACGCCAGGCAGCTGAGGGTCTCCCGCCTGGAGGCAGGTGCTTAGGAAAGAAGGTTAGTGTCAATTAATATATAAGTGAAGCCACACGCAGACTGGAAGGACCGCACCTCATATTCCACTCGGATAGCTTCCAACCCAATGGTATCAACATTGAGTTCTCTAGTTTTAGGCATCAAACCGCCCACTTTCCCCCCCCCCCCCCCCCTTCGCTTCCCTGTACACCACCCGCCCGTCGCCACTTTGTCCTTCCCCCCCGTCCCCTTCCGCATGTATCTATTCTCATATAGGGGCGGCACAGTGGCCTAGAGGTAGAGTTGCTGCCTTGCAGCGCCAGTGACCTGGGTTCGATCCTGACCACGGGTGCTGTCGGTATGGAGTTTGCACGCTGTCCCTGTGACTGCGTGGGTTTTCTCCGGGTGCTCCGGTTTCCTCCAACACTCTTTCAAACGACTTTCAGGTTTGTCGGTTAATGGGCTTCCATAAATTGGGAATTGTCCCTAGTGTAGTGTTATTCTACTGGGTGATCGCTGGTCGGTGGGCCAAAGGGCCTGTTTCCACACTGTATCCCTGAAGTCCATTCCTCTGCCCTCATGTCTCACTTTTCTCCTTCTATTACAGCATTTTGTCTCATTTTTATTTACAGCCTTTGTCCACCCATCTGCCAATCGAAATCCCTCTCATCTATATCCACCTATCACTTGCCGGGCGTTATTCCACCCCACCACTTTTCCAGCTTTCTCTCCCCTCGTATAATCAGTCTGAAGAACGGTCCTGACCCCGAAACGTCACTTATCCATGTTCTCCAAAGATGCTGCCTGACCCGCTGGGTTACTCCAGCACCCTGTGTGTACCTCCCTATCTCTACACAATGTGCCTTATGCTTTTTAATTATTTGCTGCACTTATATGCTAACTTTTTTCCTGGTGTCTCATTCGGAAGAACACGTGATCTCTGAAGAAGGGTCTTGACCCGAAACGTCACCTATTCCTTTTCTCCAGTGATGCTGCCTGACCCACTGAGTTACTCCATCGTCTATTTCCAATGTAAACCAGCATCTGCAGTTCCTTTGTACGCACTAGATCTCCACTCATCTGCAGTCTTTCTCCATTCTGCTGGTGACCATGCTTAATGTGGATCTGTGTTGTCTTCTGACCTGTATTTTAGGTTCAGATGGGAAAGGAGAGAAAGTCACATCTCGACGATCGGGCGAAGCTGACTGAACATTTCATCGTGGCACTTCCACAGCTGCTGGCCAAGGTTTGTTGTGGGACTCTGAACCTTAGTTTGTGTGTCGAGGTATAGATAAGAATTATTGGGGGGGGGGGATGCTCATGGTTTGGTTTGGTTTAGTTTGGTTTGGTTTACTTTAGAGAGACAACATGGAAACAGGCCTTTCGGCCCACCTAGTCCAGGCTGAGCAGCAATCACCCCTACGCTACTTCTACCCTACACATTAGGGACAATTTACTGAAGCCAATTAATTTACAAGCCTGCACATCTTTGTAATGTGGGAGGGAACCAGAGCTCCCAGAGAAAATGCACGCACGTCACGGGGAGAATGTACAAACTCCGTACAGACAAGCAGCCGTAGTCAGGATTAAACACGGGTCTCTGGCCCTGGTAAGCTGCAACGTGACCACTGCACCACCGTGCCACCCCAGGTTGTGTCATAGTAGGGGAGAATGATCATGACGAATAATGCCCCTGTCCCACTTAGGAATCCTGAACGGAAACCTCTGGAGACTTTGCGCCCCACCCAAGGTTTCCGTGCGGTGCCCGGAGGTTTTTGTCAGTCTCCCTACCTGCTTCCACTACCTGCAACCTCCGGCAACCACCTGCAACCTCCGGGAACCGCACGGAAACCTTGGGTGGGGCGCAAAGTCTCCAGAGGTTTCCGTTCAGGTTTCCTAAGTGGGACAGAGGTATTAGTCAACTGCCGTCAAAAAATGCCGACAGCAGTTTAGTTTAGTTTAGAGATTCAGCATGGAAACAGGCCCTTCCACCGAGTCCATGCCGACCAGCCATCATCCATTCACCCATTAAACATCTGAATGATGTTTTTGTATGGGGGCATTTTCTTAAGACGATCTGCAGAGATCCCCGAAGCAGATCGTGAGTCAAAACGCAGACCTCGTAATGTCTTATTAGTAGGGAAGATTCAAACAAGAGGACATGATTTGAGAATTAAGGGACAAAAATTTACGGGCAACATGAGGGGGAACTTCTTTACTCAGAGAGTGGTAGCTGTGTGGAATGAGCTTCCAGTGGAAGTGGTGGAGGCAGGTTCGATTTTATCATTTAAAAATAAATTGGATAAGTATATGGACGGGAAAGGAATGGAGGGTTATGGTCTGAGTACAGGTAGATGGGACTAGGTGAGAGTAAGTGTTCGGCATGGACTAGAAGGGCCGAGATGGCCTGTTTCTGTGCTGTAATTGTATATGGTTATTCCATTCCTGTTGCGGCCCCATGCTGGCTTGGGGAGGTCAAGCTTGTAGCCTGCAGGCATCCGCTACTTCCTTGTAGGTCCAGAGAGGAGAATCGATCTTTGAGCTCTGCGTGTTCAGGAAGTGGGGAAGTGGGGATTGCAGAAGTGGAAACAAATTATCCGGAAAGAATGAAAGAAGAATGCAACCTCAGACCTATGGAGAAACCAGAGGCTGCGGGTGCTGGAATCTTGAGCAACACACAAAGTGCTAGAGGAAGGAGGGTCACAGCGGGGCATAGAGTCTATCTGCATGGAAACAGGCCCTTCGGCCTAATTTGCCCAGACCAACATGCTCCATCTGCACTAGTCAGTCCCACCTGCCCGTGCTTGGCCCATAACCCTCAAAATCTATCCTATCCATGTACCTGCCTAAGTGTCTCTTAAACGATATGACCTGCCTCAGCGACCTCCTCCGGCAGCTCGTTCCACACACCCACCAATGGTTCAATGGCCCTTTATTTGTCACATGTGCAGCTGCACGGTGAGATTCAAAGTCCAAAATCTGGTCGGGCCACTCCCTTGACGTTCTGAAGCAGTTTCTGCGAACCGACGTCCCTCTCCTCTCCTGTCCAAGTGTCTTCCAAATGTTGGTAGAATAGAGTCCACCCTTGGTGTGTAAAAAAAAAAGTTACACTTCAGGTTCCAATTCGTGTTTGGATGACTGCAGAAACCAAATTTCGTTTGAACCTCAATCAGGTTCAAATGCACAGTGTCTCTTGCCCAGAGTAGGGGAATCGAGAACCAGAGGACATACGTTTAAGGTGAGGGGGGGATACATTTAATTGATACAATTGATATTGATACAATTTATTTGTTGTCATTTGAACCTCAATGAGGTTCTTGATTCCCTACTCTGGGCAAGAGACACTGTGCATTTACCCAGTCAGGCAGTATCTGTGGAGGGAAATGGAATGACATTTTGGGTCAAGACCCGTCTTCAGATACGCGGAGTTGTTTCAGTCAGCTCGTTGCCAACTCGAACCTGATTATGTGTATCTTAATTTTGCAGTTTTCCACCCATGGGGAGAAAGTAATTAAATTAAACCTTCTACAAATACCACAGTATTTTGATCTGGAGGTTTACAGCACTTTGCAACTGGAAAAGGTGAGCCAAAGCCAGACTGCACAGAAATAGTTCCTTTGGTCCCATTGAGTCCCCATCGACCTGAATGCAACCATTTACACCAATCCCACACTAATCCATTTCATTATAAACTCATAGAGTCATTCAGCATGAAAATAGGCTCTTGGGCCCACTGAATCCACACTGGCCATCAAACTATCATTCTTGTCAATCCTACACTACTTCCATTTTATTCTCTGCATTCCCATCAATTTACCCTAAAGGGCCTGTCCCACGAGCATGCGACTGCAGGCGGCGAGCGCGACCTAACGTGGTCGCTTGAGCCGTACCACCTCGCAGGGCCGGTCCCACTTTGATCGCCAGAGTTGTGCGGGGCTGGTCCCGACATCGCGCAGGGCTCCGAAAAACTGACACTGTCCAAAAATCCCCCGCGGCAACGGCCTGTCGGCCCGCAGCCGCATTGAGGCCGTACGCAGCACCTCGACGGGCGTACGCAGCATACTGACGGCGTACGCAGCGTCTTGACGGCGTACGCCTAGCGTGTGGCGTTGCGCGATGACGTCACCGCCCGACGTGCCGTTGCGTGATGACGTAACCACCGTGCGATGTCCAAATTCAGTCGGCCCGCCTCCTGCCCAGCTGATTGGTGAGTATGATGTCAGGACCAGCCCCGCACAACTCCAGACGGCTCCGCGGTTGGAAGTGGGACCGGCCCTGCGAGGCCGTACGCCTCAAGCCACCACGTTTGGTCGCGCTAGACGCATGCAATCGCATGCTGGTGGGACAGGCCCTTAAATGATACCATTCACCTACATACTCGGGCCGATTTATACCGTGGCTAATTAGCCCAACCTATCTGCATATCTAACGGATGCGGGAGGAAACTATACCACCTACTGACAGAAAACCACACGGCCATAGGCAGTACATGCAGACTCCACACAGACAGCACCGGCAGTTTGGGTTGAATCCAGGTTGCCAGAGCTGTGAGGCAGCAGCTCTACCAGCTTACTACTGCATTGGCGTTTAGTTTCGTTTAGAGATACAGTGTTGAAATAGGCCCTTCGGCCCACCGAGTCCATGCCGACCACCAACGGCCCATACACCAGTTCTATCCTACACACTGGGGACATTTTAAAGAAACTAATGAACCTACTTTGGAATGTGGGAGGAAACCGGAGCACCCGGAGAAATTCCACGCGGTCACGGGGAGAGCGTGCAAACATTGCACAGACAGCAGCCGAGGTCAGAACCGCATCCGGGTCTCTGGTGCTGTCAGGCAGCAGCTCCACCACTGTGCCACTGTGCCTATCCCCTAGTGTCCACTGGCCATTTGCAGGTGTAGGAAAACTTGGGTTTGGATGGCTAAAATCTTACAGCGATTCACAATTCATAGCAATCCTTGTCACCTTGCGGGATCATTTATACATTCATAATGGCAAGTACTATTTAACTTACTGTCAGTGTGGGAAGTTCATTTGGGCCAAGGGAACATGTGTAATTGGTTGTGGAAACAAAGAACTGAGATGTTGGTTAACACAAAAGGACACAAAGTGCTAGAGTAACTCCAGGCTTTGATAGAGTGGATGTGGAGAGGATTTTTCCACTAGTGGGATAGTCCAGGACTAGAGGTCATAGCCTCAGAATTAGGAAGGAGATGAGGAGGAATTTCTTTAGTCAGAGGGTGGTGAACCTGTGGGTTTTTTTGCCACAGAAGTCATTGGATATATTTTAAGGCTTGGATAGATAGATTCTTGATTAGTATGAATGTCAATCTTAGAATAAAGGGGAGGTCAATTTAAGACTGAGGTGAGAAAAAACCTTTTTCACCCAGAGAGTTGTGAATTTGTGGAATTCCCTGCCACAGAGGGCAGTGGAGGCCAATGGATGGATTTAAGAGAGAGTTAGATAGAGCTCTAGGGGGCTAGTGGAGTCAAGGGTTATTGATAGGGGATGATCAGCCATGATCACAATGAGTGGCGGTGCTGGCTCGAAGGGCCGAATGGCGGCCTCCTGCACCTATTTTCTATGTTTCTATGTCAGGGGTTATAGGGAGAAGGCAGGAGAATGGGGTTAGGAGGGAGAGATAGAACAGCCTTGAATGAATGGCGGAGTAGACGATGGGCTGAATGGCTTAATTCTGCTCTTATCTCTTATGATCTTATGAGCTCAGCAGGCAGCATCCCTAGAGAACATCCCATAGAGATCCCTAGAGAACATTATGGGCGGAGCACCAAGGCAAATTCCTTGTATGTGAATACTTGGCCAATAAACTTATTCATTCATTCATGGATAGGTGACGTTTCGTGTCAGACTGAAGACTGAAACATCATCTATCCATGTTCTCCAGGGATGTAGCCTGACCTGCTGCGTTACTCCAGCACTTTGTGTCCTTTAGTGCATGTGGGTTGTTGGTATTTCACTGAACCTTTGTCCTTTGGGAAACGGCAGCATTTGGACACCCTACTGAAGCAGATAAAGGAGATAGTGGAGCAGGAGGTGGGCTCTGAGGTTTTGGAGTTCTGTTCGAAGGCATATCTGTTCCTCAGTAAGGAAGAGCTGGCTGCTCATGAACAAGTAGAACTTGCAAAAAGCCAACTGTTCGACCAGCTCGTGGGAAAGTTCAACCTGCTGCTGAAAGACTTTCTTCACAAGGTATGGCCTTTATATTTTCTCTCTTTTTTACTAAATAGCGATATGCATTTATTTATCATCTAATGAAACAGTTATTTCAATGGAGACTGATTTGGGAAACATGGTTGAGGGTTGCCTACTGGTCGAGAGCTTTAAGGGCCTGTCTCTCTTTTATGACCTAATTCACGACCTTTTTTACTCGTGGACATTTTTCATCATGCTAGAAAAACGCCCCGACCTACTTGATGCCACGAGTACCTACGACTAGCTCACACCCTACCTATGACCTCCTACGACTTCCTACGACCTCATGACGACCATGCTGCGAGTATGAGTCAAAGGCAAACTCGGCAGAGGTCACGAATTAGGTCGTGAAAGTGGGACAGGCCCTTTAGTTTTGAGATACAGCGTGGAAACAGGCCCTTCGGCCCATCGAGTCTGTGAACCCCGGACGGTAACACTATCCTACACACACACAAGGGATAATTTACAATTATACCAAGCCCATTAACCTGTGTGGCTTTGGAGTGTGAGAGGAAAATGGAGAAAACCCACGCAGGTTACATAGAAACATAGAAGACAAGGACGCCCAGGTCTCGCTGTAACTCCCCCTTACCTAACCTAACCCCATTGAGATAATAATCTGCCCCCTTGTTTTTGCCGCCAAAGTGGATAACCTCACATTTATCTATATTATACTGCATCTGCCACGCATCTGCCCACTCACTCAACCTGTCCAGGTCACCCTGCAACCTCCTAACATCCTCTTCACAGTTCACACTGCCACCCAGCTTTGTGTCATCCGCAAACTTGCTAGTGTTGCTACTAATTCCCTCTTCCAAATCATTCATATATATGGTAAACAGTTGCGGCCCCAACACCGAGCCTTGCGGCACTCCACTCGCCACTGCCTGCCATTCTGAAAAGGACCCGTTCACTCCTACTCTTTGCTTCCTGTCTGCCAACCAATTTTCTATCCATGTCAACACCCTACCTCCAATACCATGTGCTCTAATTTTAGTCACCAGTCACCAGTTATGGGGAGAACATATAAACTCTGTATACACAGCCCCTGTAGTCAGGATTGAACCTGGTCAGGTGCTGTAAGGCAGCGACTCGACCGCTATGCCACTATACCGGCCCGAACAAAAACTAGGTATTGGGATGTTTCAACTTTATTGTTGTGACATTAGGGTGCTGACCACAGAAGCTGATCTGCAATCTCATATTACAATCGCCCCACACTTTTAAATCTCTACTCCTACAGCACCTTTTCTTAATCTGTACACCGTGAATGGCTCGATTGTAAATATGTATTGTCTTTCCGCTGACCGGCTAGCACACAATAAAAGCTTTTCACTGTACCTCGGTACACGTGACAATAAACTGAAATCAAACACAAATGCTGGATTAACGCAGCAGGTCAGGCAGCATCTGTGGGGGACATGGATAGTGGACATTTTGGGTTGGAACCTTTCTTCTGACTGATTGGAGTAAGGGACGACAGATGGCACAATGGGCTAAGTGTTCGGCTGGCAACCGTAAGGTAGCCGGTTCGAATCCCGCTTGGAGTGCATACTGTCGTTGTGTCCTTGGGCAAGACACTTCACCCACCTTTGCCTGTGTGTGAATGTGTGTGAATGTGTGTGAGTGATTGGTGGTGGTCGGAGGGGCCGTAGGCGCAGATTGGCAGCCACGCTTCCGTCAGTCTGCCCCAGGGCAGCTGTGGCTACAGAAGTAGCTTACCACCACCGAGTGTGACTGAGGAGTGAATGAATAATGCGATGTAAAGCGGCTTGAGTATTAGAAAGGCGCTATATAAATCCCATCCATTATTATTATTATTAAGGGGGAAAGAAAGCTGGAAAAACATTGGGGGGGGGGGGTGGGGGAGGTGGAACAACACCTGGCAAGCGATAGGTGGATACAGGTGAGGGGTTGGTGGTGAGGGGGGGGGGGGGCGATTGGCAAATGGGTGAACAAACGCTAGAGATAAAAAGAAGACAAAAGGGTAAAGAGAGGAGTAATATGTAAAGAGAGCGGCTGGGAAGGTGGATGTTACCTAAAATATGGAGAATTGGGTGTTCCTACCAATGGGTTTGGAAGCAATCTACCAAAGTGGAATATTAGTCAACGGTTCATGAATGATTGGTCATGCCTACTGAAAATCTGGAGTGCACAACTGAAGGTATAATTTTATATTCTCTAGCTCTTGCATAACTGAGAAATTATTTACATTATTAGACATAGAACGTAGAGAAACATACAATACAATACAATATGGTTTTATTCGTCACATTGCACATGAAGTGCAAGTGAAATGAATTTGAAAAATAAGAATAAGAAAAATAAGAAATGAATAGAAAAATAAGTGCAGGAGGAGGCCATTCGGCCCTTCGAGCCAGCACCGCCATTCAATATGATCACGGCTGATCATCTATAATCAGTAGCCCGTTCCTGCCTTCTCCCCATATCTCTTGATTCCTTTATTGTTCATTGTACATGTATTTGAGGTGTTATTGTGTTAATGTGCCTGTAAATCTGCAGCAAGTAGGAGTTTCACTGTTCTGTTCCCAGTGATTATGACAATCAAACTCTCCTGTGACTCATTATTCGTGGATTTTGTTGTGCCGTAGGGTGACCGGTTTGACGAGGATGAATCTTACCAAATGTGGTCCACGCTGAAGAGAATAACTACCTTCCATAAGTAAGTGAGACCATTGTTCCCCGCCTAATAGGAACATGATACTGAAGCTCCCACTGGCGAAACAGTGGCGCAGCTGGTCCATCTACTACCTCAGTTCAGAACTGGGTGAGGGGTGTGGAAAGATATGACGTAGGTATATTCCTTTTTTTTTTCTCTTCTGTTTTTTTATTTTCTGTTTTTTTATTTTTTTTTCTATTTTCTTTTTTACATCTTTATGGGTTCTTTCTCTCTATCCTTCCACAAACTATCAACTGTTAACACATCACTACTTTCCTTACTTTCTTTTCTCTCTTTTTCTTGCTTCTGTTATTTCTCTATTGTTAAATTTAAAGCAAGAAGTTGTACACGAAATGTATTATGTTATATGCCACGGTTTATACGACTGTACATTGCTTCTAATAAAAATATTTTAAAAATAAATAAATATAAAATAAATCTACTAGACCGGATTCAATCTGCCCTTCTCCAGAAGAACCTCTCCTCAAACTTCCGACCTGAATCCTATTCCTTTTCTCCAGAAATGCTGCTTGACCCGCTGAGTTTAGTTTTTAGATACAGCGCGGCCACAGGCTCTTCGGCCCACCGAGTCCCCATCACCGATAGCGATCCCTGCACGCTTGCACTATCCTACACACACTGGGGACAATTTACATTTATACATCAGTGGAGTGCGGGAGGAAGCTGAAGATCTCGGAGAAAACCCAGCGGGTCACGGGGAGAACGTACAAATTCCGTGCAAACAGCACCCGTAGTCGGGGTCGACTCCGGGTCTCCGGCGCTGCAAGGCAGCAACTCTACTGCTACGCCACCGTGCGGCCCGTAAGTTAAGGGCCTGTCCCGCGAGCATGCGACTGCGTGCGGCAAGCGCGACCAAACCGGAGGCGGGGGCTGGGCGGAGGTTGAGTGATCCCCGTACAGGGCCTGTCCCACCAGCATGTGGCTGCATGCGATGAGCGCGCGGAGGTCGAGTGATCCCGTACGAGTTGACGTGAAGTTCGAGCGAAGTCCGCGGGAAGTTCGCGCGTGACGTACGCCGTCAAGACGCTGCGTACGGAGTCGAGACACTGCGCACGCCTGTCAAGACGGTGCGTACGGCCTCAATGCGGCTGCGGGCCGGCAGGCCGTTGCCGCGCGGAATATTTGAACACTGTCAGTTTTTCGGATCCAGCGCGATGTCGGGACCAGCTCCGCACAACTCCATACGGCTCCGGTGATCGAAATGGGACCGGCCCTGCGAGGCCGTACGGCTCAAGCGATCAGGTTAGGTCGGGCTTGCTGCATGCAGTCGCATGCTCGTGGGACAGGTCCTTTACTCCAGCATTTTGTGTCCATCTGCATTTCTTTCCTACACATTTTGTATGCTGCATTTCTAATCAGACAATGCTCTTGAAAGAGCAGAAAGACACACAGCGTAGAAATAAGTCCTTCGGTCCATTGAGTCTACACTGAGCGTAAAGCACCCACTTGCACTAATCCCATTTTATTGTCTGGACTTTCCAACCAACTCCTGCCCAGAGTCCACCACTCAGCTACACGTTTACAGTGACCCGTGCCCAGGCCCTGGGGATGTGGGAGGAAACCAGTGCCACCAGAGGAAAACAGCACCCTCAGAGGGAGAACTTGCAAACTCCACACAGACAGCACCAGAGGCGGCACGATGGCTCACAATTGTAGGGTTGCTGCCTCACAGCGCCAGTGACCCTGGTTCGACCCTGACCTCGGATGCTCTCTGGGTGGAGTTTGCACGTTCTCCGTGTGTGACTGTGTGTGTTTCCTGCAGGTGCTCCGGTTTCCTCCCACATCCCAAAGATGTGCAGGTTCGTAGGTTAATTGACCTCAGTAAATTGTCCCCTAGTCGTGTGTAGGGAATGGAATAACATCACCTAGTGTGAATGGGTGATTTACGGTCAGCGTGGTGGGCCGAAGGACCTGTTTACATGCTATATCTATAAACTAAACCAGAGGTCAGGATTGAACTTGTGTCGAAGGAGTGTGAGTTAGCAGCTCCAGCTACACCACTGCGCTGTCCAAACTCTCCCTTCAGTTTAATTTAGACATACAGTGCGGAAACAGGCCCTTCGGCCCCACCAGGTCCACGCCGACCAGCGATCCCCGCACATTAACACGATCCTACACCCACTCGGGACAATTTTTACATTCACCAAGCCGATTAATCTACAAACCTGCACGTCTTTGGGGTGTGGGAGGAAACCGAAGATTTCGGAGAAAACCCACGCAGATCACGGGGAGAACGTACAAACTCCGTACAGAAAGCACCCGTAGTCGGGATCGAACCCGGGTCTCCGGTGCTGCATTCGCTGTAAGGCAGCAACTCTACCGCTGCGCCATCGTGACCGCCCTACATTCAGTCTCTCATGAGTAAATCTTAACCCCACTGGTGTTTCGCACACACGAGCAGCTGTCCCCCTCAGGTCTCTGGGCACCAACGCTGCCAACCCTCAGCATTGCCTGGCATGTGATTCTGAGTTTTGTAAAAACAAAGGCAGGAAATGCTGGCGATACCCAGGAGGTCAGGCAGCATCTGCGGGAAGAGAAACAGAGCATCAGAGACTTCCTCTTCCCACAGATGCGACCCAGCATAGAAACATAGAAAATAGGTGCAGGAGTAGGCCATTCGGCCCTTCGAGCCTGCACCGACATTCAATATGATCATGGCTGATCATCCAACTCAGTATCCTGTACCTGCCTTCTCTCCATACCCCCTGATCCCTTTAGCCACAAGGACCAACTCTAACTCCCTCTTAAATATAGCCAATGAACTGGCCTCAACTACCTTCTGTGGCAGAGAATTCCACAGATTCACCACTCTCTGTGTGAAAAATGTTCTCATCTCAGTCCTAAAAGATTTCCCCCTTATCCTTAAACTGTGACCCCTTGTTCTGGACTTCCCCAACATCGGGAACAATCTTCCTGCATCTAGTCTGTCCAACCCCTTAAGAATTTTGTAAGTTTCTATAAGATCCCCCCTCAATCTTCTAAATTCTAGCGAGTACAAGCCGAGTCTATCCAGTCTTTCTTCATATGAAAGTCCTGACATCCCAGGAATCAGTCTGGTGAACCTTCTCTGTACACCCTCTATGGCAAGAATGTCTTTCCTCAGATTAGGAGACCAAAACTGTACGCAATACTCCAGGTGTGGTCTCACCAAGACCCTGTACAACTGCAGTAGAACCTCCCTGCTCCTATACTCAAATCCTTTTGCTATGAATGCTAACATACCATTCACTTTCTTCACTGCCTGCTGCACCTGCATGCCTACTTTCAATGACTGGTGTACCATGACACCCAGGTCTCGTTGCATCTCCCCTTTTCCTAATCGGCCAACCTTCTGAATATGTCCCACATTTTTTGTTTTTAATTTAATTTATATGTCTAGCAACTGCAGTTCTTAAAAACATAGCACATAGAACATTAACCAGTACAGCACTGGAACTGGCCCTTCGGAATCAGACTTTACTGGACTTTATCTTGCACCAAACGTTATTCCCTTTATCATGTACCTGTACATTGTGGGGATGGCTCATTTGTAATGTAGAGTCTTTCCACTGACTGGTTATCTGTGCTTGATTCTGATCTCATATGCCTGTACATGATCCATATCCCTCTGTTCCTCGCACTTCCACATCTACCTCCACCACCACCCCTAGCAGTGCGTTCCAGGCACCCGTTCATAAAAACTTGCCCCGCTCATCTCCGTTAAACTTTCCCCCTCTCACCTTGTGGCCATGCCCTCTAGTGTTGGCCGTATCCTTGTTTTTTGTTTTCCTCTCCCCTGACTCTCAGTCTGAAGAAGGGTCTCGATCCGAAACGTCGTCCATTCCTTCTCTCCAGAGATGCTGCCTGTCCCGCTGAGTTACTCCAGCATTTTGTGTCTGTCTTTGTGGTTTCGCCTTCCTGACCCGAATTCTCTCGCTTCTGTTCCTGTCTGTTGCAGTGCTCATGATATAACTCGATGGAACCTGCTGAATAGCACCTGTAAGCTGCTGAAGAGCGGGTTGGAGGATGGCAATGTCACCGAGCCGGTGAGTCCCCCCCCGCCTGTTTGAATCATCGCCCCTCATAGAATATACAGATCTCTTCTATGAACGAACAATAACTCCTGAGATGCTGCCTGTCCCGCTGAGTTACTCCAGCTTTTTGTGTCTATCTTCAGACAATAACTTGTAATGGTTCATAGGTTCATGTTCCAGGAGCAGAATAAGGCCATTCGGCCCATCAAGTCTACTCCGCCATTCAATCACGGCTGATCTATTAACCTGCAGACATTCCTTCTTATCTTATAGATTTGTGTCTGTCTTTGATTTTCGAAGTGGTTTCGCCTTATAGATCTTATAGAAACTTACAAAATTCTTAAGGGGTTGAACAGGCTAGATGCAGGAAGATTGTTCCCGATGTTGGGGAAGTCCAGAACAAGGGGTCACAGTTTAAGGATAAGAGGGAAGTCTTTTAGGACCGAGATGAGAAATTCATTTTTCACACAGAGAGTGGTGAATCTGTGGAATTCTCTGCCACAGAAGGTAGTTGAGGCCAGTTCATTGGCTATATTTAAGAGGGAGTTAGATGTGGCCCTTGTGGCTAAAGGGATCAGGGGGTATGGAGAGAAGGCAGGGATGGGATACTGAGTTGGACGATCAGCCATGATTATATTGAATGGCGATGCAGGCTCGAAGGGCCGAATGGCCTACTCCTGCACCTATTTTCTATGTCTATGTTTCTATGTGCCTTTAAACATTTCTCAGTGTGAAGGAGGGGTCTTGACCAGAAATTTCACCTATGCATTTTCTCCAGAGATGCTGCCTGACCCGCTGAGTTACTCCAGCATTTTGTGTCCATCTAACTTTTCTCAACAATTCTACGCACCAATGTGAACCCATTTCAGCTCGAAATTAATATCCAATGAGAGTTGCGGGGGGAGTTTGTAGGTTAGTTGGCCTCTGTAAACTGTCCCTAATTTGTTGGCAGCGGGTGCGAAAGTGGGATAACACAGAAAAAGACAGAAAGTGCTGGAGTGACTCAGCGGGTCAGACAGCATCTCTGGAGAACATGGATGGGTGGCGTTTCGGGTAGGGACCGTTCTTCAGACTGGTCAGCACAAAATAGGAAAGGATGTGGTTCCACCAGCAGGAAGGCAGAATAAATATATCGGGATGTTTAAGAAAGAACTGCAGATGCTGGAAAAATCGAAGGTAGACAAAAAAGCTGGAGAAACTCAGCGGGTGAGGCAGCATCTACGGAGCGAATGAATATGCGACGTTTCGGGTCCTTGTTGCCTGAAATGGAGGGTTTAGGTACAAGGAGAGATTGGATAGGGCAGATTGGTCTCACTGGCATTCAGGTGACTGAGGGGTGACCTTATAGAAACATAGAAACATAGAAATTAGGTGCAGGAGTAGGCCATTCGGCCCTTCGAGCCTGCACCGCCATTCAATATGATCTTGGCTGATCATCCAACTCAGTATCCCGTACCTGCCTTCTCTCCATACTCTCTGATCCCCTTAGCCACAAGGGCCACATCTAACTCCCTCTTAAATATAGCCAATGAACTGGCCTCGACTACCCTCTGTGGCAGGGAGTTCCAGAGATTCACCACTCTCTGTGTGAAAAAAGTTCTTCTCATCTCGGTTTTAAAGGATTTCCCCCTTATCCTTAAGCTGTGACCCCTTGTCCTGGACTTCCCCAACATCGGGAGCAATCTTCCTGCATCTAGCCTGTCCAACCCCTTAAGAATTTTGTAAATTTCTATAAGATCCCCTCTCAATCTCCTAAATTCTAGAGAGTATAAACCAAGTCTATCCAGTCTTTCTTCATAAGACAGTCCTGACATCCCAGGAATCAGTCTGGTGAACCTTCTCTGCACTCCCTGTATGGCAATAATGTCCTTCCTCAGATTTGGAGACCAAAACTGTACTGTTTATAGAGATTTATAAAATGACTAGACTAAGTGGGACCCGTTGGGTCCCAGCTTCACACAGGTGGGCTGGCCCCCCAACACAATATTCCACCTCTCCACCAATTCCAAGATTGCTGGCCAGTGTGGGGGGGGGGGGGGGGGCTTTCTGGAGTGCTAGCATGGGTGTTGTGGGCCGAAGGAACTGGTTTCCAGAGGGCTAGTATGGACATTGTGGGCCGAATGGATACTTGTGCTGGCAGCTCAGTCACGCAGGCCTGGCAGCTCAGTAACTCAAGCCTGGCAGGCTGGCAGCTCAGAAACTGCTAGAAATTCTGCCGGAAACAGGTGAGAGACTGTGAGGGAGAAGGGGGAGGGGGTGGACAATCAATTTTAGACATTTTCATTGTTTTTACAGTTGCAAAAGGCACACAGCTGCAATAGGCACACATTCCAATAGCCACACAGTTGCAAAAGGCACAGTTTAAAAACACATTAAGGGCACTCACAGGTCAGTATTCTCACTTCTGTAGGTTTCCAGCTCAGACTGAGAGTCGTGACGCTCTCACTCCCCCATCTTGCAGAGACGGAGCCACGCCCACACTTCCGAGTTTTATAGCTCCTCCTCCCACCAGAAGTGGCGTGGCCTTCATGGCGTGATTGACGGGAGAGAGAATCTCAACATTTTTTAAACATTAATAAGTCTTTTATTTTTCATCGATGGGAAAAATCCTCTGGCCCTGACAGCTGGAGGGGGACTCTGAGTAAGGTGGCCAAAAACCACAGCCATAAGTGGTCGCATTTTCTCTAACATCAATATACAGTGCAAACAGGAAGTGGTCAAGTTTAGACTTTTAATTATATAGATGTAGGATTGAGTTTGGATAGATCAGGTGGTTAGGATAGTGTCCCAGTGATGAACCAGTTTCCTCCACCACCATATTGCAATGCGTTTTCCAGATCACGGCAGCCTGATCACATCTCAATGACCAACTCGGTACTGAACTAGTTTTCTGAACATAGGACAAGGTTTGAGGTGAAGGGGGAACGAACTTATAGGAATCTGAGAGGTAACTTTTTTCACAAAAAAGGTGGTGGGTGTATGGAACGAGCTGCCAGAGATAGTTGAGGCGTGGACAATTGTAACATTTAAGATAGAATAAGACAGATACGTGGATACTACAGGTTTAGAGGGATATGGGCCAAGCACAGGCAGGTGGGACTATTGGAGATGGGACATGTTGGTGTGGGCAAGTTGGGCATGTTTCCACGCTGTATGACTATGACTATATGTGCCTTTTCTTGCCGTACAGCAAATCTTCTTGTGTATGGCGCGCACAGCCTAAAGTTGCAGGTCAACTTGTTCTATTTGATCTATTTGTTTGTGCACGTCGGGTTGGTTGCATTAGACGAAACTGGGTGGACCACGTGAAGGTTGCAATCTCCCACCCCTGTACAGCGAATGAACACCCATGACAAAGCCCTGATTATCTATAACACTTGATACAAAGTTTACAAATGTTATTATTTCTTATTTGCAGATCATTATTCAAGCCATAAAGTGCAGCTACTTTGACATCATGTGGCAACTCTCCAAAGTATCTGAAGGCATTTCCCCTCAGGTACAGTATATGGGCTTCCTGCCATTCTTAAGTTATGGGAGCAGAATTAGGCTATTCAGCCCATCTAGTCTACTCCGCCCATCAAATCTACTCCGCCATTCAATCATGGCTGATCTATCTTTCTCTCTCAACCTCATTCTCCTGCCTTCTCCCCTTGGGACGACAGATGGCACAATGGGCTAAGTGTTCGGCTGGCAACCGGAAGGTAGCCGGTTCGAATCCCGCTTGGAGTGCATACTGTCGTTGTGTCCTTGGGCAAGACACTTCACCCACCTTTGCCTGTGTGTGAATGTGTGTGAGTGATTGGTGGTGGTCGGAGGGGCCGTAGGCGCAGATTGGCAGCCACGCTTCCGTCAGTCTGCCCCAGGGCAGCTGTGGCTACAGAAGTAGCTTACCACCACCGAGTGTGACTGAGGAGTGAATGAATAATGCGATGTAAAGTGCCTTGAGTATTAGAAAGGCGCTATATAAATCCCATCCATATAAATCCCATCCATTATAACCCCTGACACCCGTACTGATCAAGAATCTGTCGATCCCCGCCTTAAATATATCCATTGACTTGGCCCCCACAGCTGCCTGCGGCAATGAATTCCAAGATTCACCACCCTCTGACTCAGAGGGTGAGGGTGGGCCATCTCCTTTCTGAAGAAGGGTTTCGGCCCGAAACGTTGCCCATTTCCTTCCCTCCATAGATGCTGCTGCACCCGCTGAGTTTCTCCAGCATTTTTGTGTACCTTCCTTTCCAAAGGTACGTCCTTTTATGCTATGGCTATGGACTCTGGTTCTAGACTCTCCCACCAGTGGAAACATCCTCTCCACATTCACTCTATCCAGGCCTTTCACTATTTGTTAAGTTTCAAAGAGGTCCCTCCTCTCATCCTTCTAAACTCCAGTGAGACCAGGCCCAGTGCCTTCAAACGATGATCATTTGTTAACCCACTCGTTCCTGAGATCATTCTCGTAAACCACCTCTTGACTCTCTTCAATGCCAGCGCATCTTTTCTCAGATACGGGGCCCAATACTGCACGCAATACTTCAATTGCCGAATGACAAGTGCCTTATAAAGCCTCATTGTTTCCTGAATTCTCCCAGAATTATTATCCTGTTTAAATTCAGGACCAACATCTCATAACTTCAATCCTTTTCTGCCCACAGCAGAGAATGAGGCCGTTCAGTCCAGTATACCTGTATTAGCTCTTTGAAAGTGTTCAATTGGTTCCATGACTCAGGCTCCACAAATTCCATGGATTCATAGATGATTTCCAAAATTGGAGGCCATTTGGCCCATTGCTTCTATGCTCCACCTGTCCATGGAATCAAAGAAAACCTCCAGCACATTTGTACCAATCTCCTGTGTTAAAATTGAACCTGTTCTTTGGGCTCACTTCCCAATTTCCCTGTAGAAACATGCAACTGCAGATGCTGGTTTACAACAAAAAGATTAAAATTGCTGGAGTAACTCAGCGGATCAGGCAGCATCTCTGGACAATATGGATAGGTGACGTTTCGGGTCAGGACCCTTCTTCGGATTTGACCCAAAACCTCACCTATTCATGTTTTCCTGAAATGGTGCCAGACTCGCTGAGTTACTCCAGCACTATGTGTCCCGTTTTCCTTCATTGTCTTGTGAAGATGAGAGGATGTTATATTTGGGGGGTAACATGGAGAAAAAAGGAACTGCAGACAGACACAGAGTGCTGGACTAACTGAGCGAGTCAGGCAGCATCTCTGGAGAAAGGAATAGGCGACGTTTCGGGTGGGAACCCTTCTTCAGACTGGAAGTCTTAATCCATTTCTCCAGAGATGCTGCCTGACCCGCTGAGTTGCTTCAGCATCTTGTGTCTATCATTGTTGTAAACCAACATCTGCCGTTCCTTCTTACACAAGGAAGTGCTGATCCAGGTTTACAACTTTTGGGGTAATTTCACTTCCCGTGATGGAGTGGTTTAATAGCAACCAGTGGCTTCTCAAAGTCGTTCCTGATTCCTGCGATCAATCAATATTGGTGATACCATTATTGGAAATTCACTCCCTTTGTTGAGGTGTAATCACTCTCCTTGCCTATACTTCTTCAACATCATAGTGGACGTTCACAGACCATTTACTCCAGTATTCCTTGCCTGCTGAACAAGATAACAATTATTTTATTTTATTGTCACATGTACCGAGGTGCAGTGAAAAGCTTGTGCTGCGTGCTAACCAGTTAGAGGAAAGACAATACATGATTACAGTCGAGCTATCCACGGTGTATAGATACATGATAAAGTGGATAATGTTTAGTGCAAGATGTACTGTAGCCAGTAAAGTCTGATCAAAGTTAGTAGTTCGAGAGTCTCCTATGAGGGATGCCATTGATGCTCTGTACGTAACACATAGATATAGATTATTATGGTAGGTTCAAACACTCTTGGCTTCACTGATTAAGAAAACTCGGCAATACCACTAAGGAAAGGTTTAACCATATAACCATATAACAATTACAGCACGGAAACAGGCCATCTCGGCCCTTCTAGTCCGTGCCGAACACTTACTCTCACCTAGTCCCATCTACCTGCACTCAGACCATAACCCTCCATTCCTTTCCCGTCCATATACCTATCCAATTTATTTTTAAAAGATAAAATCGAACCTGCCTCCACCACTTCCACTGGAAGCTCATTCCACACAGCTACCACTCTCTGAGTAAAGAAGTTCCCCCTCATGTTACCCCTAAACCTCTGTCCCTTAATTCTCAATGGTTATGAACCAAATGCAGGCAAATGGGACCAGTTTAGTTGGGGCATCCTGGTTGACATGGACGTTGAACTGAAGGGTCTGTTTCTATGACTCTCTGACTAACTAACCTTTGCCTTTGGAGTCTAAAACCTCTCTTTGTTCTTGCTCAGAGCATGCAAGTGCTGGTGGGGAAGCAGATGAGGGGATTCTGTTACATTTGCAGACGGTACCTGACCAATGTCAGCAACGTGGTCAGAGAGCAGGTCAGTATGGACTACAGCAGAGTTAGTTTCTGTAGCACTTTGGACTGGAGCCCCTGGTACTTCACACAAGTGTTATCACACCAACGCCGACTGATTTCCCCCCCCTCCCCTCCCCCCCCCCCCCCCCCTCCCAAAGAGAGATCATGGGGAAGAAGATCGACCAATATTCACCACCCCACAAACAGTGGCGCCAACCATCATCTATTGCTCATTCATCATTCACTGCTCACCAATGATCTGAAGGGGCTGCTCCTTGCTTTCTGGCTCCATTTCAGTCCCACCATCCTGATCTTTGGGCATCCAGTGCCTAAGGGAGTGTGTGGAGCAGAGGAAGTCCTGGTTGGGTTGCTGGTTGCTCCTGGGCCTGGCCAAGCTGGCCATTGGTGGGCCACGGCACCAGGCAGAAGTGGGCTCTACCCGAGCCGGCTGCCTGCCCCTTTCCCGGGGTTACGTCCGTGCCGGTGGTGTCCCTAAAAAGGAACATGCGGTGTCCGCGGGCACCATGGGGGGATTTTCGGGACCGTTGTATCCTGGATCAAGATTATAATATGGTTATTTAATCTTTACCATCAAGATTATTTGGTGATTTTTATATTTGGTGGTGGGCGTGTTGGCATTGTTTTGTAAATATTATTATTGTAAATAATTGAATACATCGTTTTTGTAAAAAAGTATTCGCCCATCGATGGTAATCTCCTAAGCATTTCCTTCCATCGCCCACTAAACCACCTCTCAACATCTCCCCTCCGCCAACCATCTTCCACCTTCGACTGACCACCTTCCACCAACCGTTGGTACCATCACGTACCACGTTGGTACCAACCATTACCCATTAACCATCGTCGAAAGCCCACTCCCATCTCACACTAACCATACCCCACTCGTGCTTGCTCAGTCATTATCGCCCATGATTAACCACTAACCAGTACCCGATAACCACTAACCATCATCTACTAACCATTGCCGAATCCCATTGCCCTTAAGCACGACCCACTCAGTAATGCTTACCAGCAATGCCGATAGCCATCAGTCATTACCGTAGCCTACTTGAACCACTGACGCCAAATCATGAGATGGCGTCAGAGTGTGGTGACTCCTCGTGTGCTAGTCTCATAAGAGGATGTACTATCATCCATTAGAAATGTCTCGATAGTCATCTATAGGAATCCAATCATTGTTAGACACAAAGCGCTGGAGTAACTCAGCGGATCAGGCAGCATCTCTGGGGAAGAAAGATGGGTGACGTTTCGGGTCAGCACCCTTCTGGAAAAGTAGGGGGCAATGAACTGGAGCAGTGAGAGAGGGTATCACAGAACTCCTGTTGGAGGGAGGAGGAGAACTTCTCCAAAGTAGGCAAACGTGGAGGAGATTTTGCAGTGGAGCAGACAAAATGTGTGGAAAGGAACTGCAGATACAGGTTTATACAGAAGATAGACAAAAAGTGCTGGAGTAACTCCGCAGTTGATGGGTGACATATCGGGTGTAGATAGTAAACTTGACTGATGCAAGACATTGTTTAGTTCCTGAGTCTTTTGGGAGTTAGTCCAAGGCTTCTTCAGAAAAGGTTGAGGAATTGATGAACTTTGGGTTCAATCCTGTTTAAATTCGGGACCAACGTCTCATACCTTCAATCCTTTTCTGCCTACAGCAGAGAATGAGGCCATTCAGTCCAGTATACCTGTATTAGCTCTTTGAAAATATTCAATTGGTTCCAGGACTCGGGCTCTACAAATTCCATGGAATCATAGATAATTTCCAAAATTGGAGGCCATTTGGCCCATTGCTTCTATGCTATACCTGCCCATGGAATTAAAGAAAACCTTGTGAGGAATTAAACAGTTTGGTGAACTTACCAACTCTGTTGCACTTGTTCCTGTAGGTTTCATCACCTTTTTCCCCCCCCCTTCCTTTCCCCTGCATCCATTTTTCATATTGAACCAATTTTCAAATAAACATAGAAACATAGAAAATAGGTGCAGGAGGAGGTCATTCAGCCCTTCGAGCCAGCACCGCCATTCATTGTGATCACGGCTGATCATCCACAATCAGTAACCCGTGCCTGCCTTCTCCCCATATCCCCTGATTCCGCTAGCCCCTAGAGCTCTATTCATTGCATCCACAAATTTCACTGTCCCAATTGGTGCATGTGACAATAAATGTCTCTTGTCTTGTCTCTTTTAAATCCATCCAGTGAATTGGCCTCCACTGCCCTATGTGACAGAGAATTCCACAAATTCACAACTCTCTGGGTGAAAAACGTTTTTTCTCATCGCAGTTTTAAATGGCCACCCCTTTATTCTTAGACTGTGGCCCCTGGTTCTGGACTCCCCCAACGTTGGGAACATTTTTCCTGCATCGAACTTGTCCAGTCCTTTTATAATTTTATATGTTTCTATAAGACCCCCCCCCTCATCCTAAATTCCAGTGAATACAAGCCCAGTCTTTCCAACCTTTCCTCATATGACAGTCCCGCCATCCCGGGGATTAACCTTATGAACCAACGCTGCACTGCCTCAATAGCAAGATGTCCTTCCTCAAATGAGGCGACCAAAACTGCACACAACTGCAGATTTATTTATTTAGCGAATGCAAAGTCCTTTAGCCAAGCAGTTGCCTCTTGATCTGCTGTATGAAGGGTGACAAGTCCTCCTTTGAGTCTTTGCAGAACTGCAGAAGGACTTCTTTACTCCTATACTCAAATCCTCCAGTTATGAAGGCCAACATGCCAATAGACAATAGGTGCAGGAGTAGGCCATTCGGCCCTTTGAGCCAGCATAGCCATTCTCTGTGATCATGGCTGATCATCCACAATCAGTACCCCGTTCCTGCCTTCTCCCCATATCCCTTGACTCTGCTATCATTAAGAGCTCTATCTAACTCTCTCTTGAAAGTATCCAGAGAATTGGCCTCCACTGCCTTGAGGCAAAGAATTCCACAGATTCACAACTCTCTGGGTGAACAAGTTTTTCCTCATCTCCGTTCTAAATGGCCTACCCCTTTTTCTTAAACTGTGGCCCCTGGTTCTGGACTCCCCCAACATCGGGAACATGTTTCCTGCCTCTGCCGTGTCCAATCCCTTAATAATCCCTTAATAATCTTATATGTTTCAATAAGATTCCCTCTCATCCTTCTAAATTCCAGTGTGTACAGGCCCAGTCGCTCCATTCTTTCAACATGACAGTCCCACCATCCCGGGAATTAACCTTGTGAAATACGCTGCACTCTCTCAATAGCAAGAATGTCCTTCCTCAAATGCCATTAGCTTTCTTCACTGCCTGCTGTACCTGCATATTTACTTTCAGTGGCTGGGGTACAAGGACACCCAGGTCTCGTTGCGCTTCCGTTTTTCCTAATCTGACACCATTGAAATAATAATCAGCGTCCTTGTTCTTGCTGCCAAAGTAGATAACCGCACGTTTATCTACATTATGCTATATAACCATATAACAATTACAGCACGGAAACAGGCCACCTCGGCCCTTCTAGTCCGTGCCGAACACTTACTCTCACCTAGTCCCATCTACCTGCACTCAGACCATAACCCTCCATTCCTTTCCCGTCCATATACCTATCCAATATATTTTAAAATGATAAAATCGAACCTGCCTCCACCACTTCCACTGGAAGCTCATTCCACACAGCTACCACTCTCTGAGTAAAGAGGTTCCCCCTCATGTTACCCCCAAACTTTTGTCCCTTAATTCTCAAATCATGTCCTCTTGTTTGAATCTTCTCTACTCTCAATGGAAAAAGCTTATCCACGTCAACTCTGTCTATCCCTCTCATAATTTTAAAGACCTCTATCAAGTCCCCTTAACCTTCTGCGCTCCAAAGAATAAAGACCTAACTTGTTCAACCTTTCTCTGTAACTTAGTTGCTGAAACCCAGGCAACATTCTAGTAAAGCATATACTGCATCTGCCATGCATCTGCCCACTCACTCAACCTGTCCAAGTCATCCTGCAACCATCTAGCATCCTCCTCGCAGTTCACACTGCCACCCAGTTTTACGTCATCTACAAATTTAATAG
Organism: Amblyraja radiata; assembly: GCF_010909765.2. Classification (NCBI taxonomy): domain Eukaryota; kingdom Metazoa; phylum Chordata; class Chondrichthyes; order Rajiformes; family Rajidae; genus Amblyraja; species Amblyraja radiata. The sequence continues at coordinate 97,496,401 of NC_045961.1, forward strand.
TTTGTTACTTTTAATCCCATCATCTGAATCATTAATAAATATTGTGAACAGTTGCGGCCCCAGCACTGAGCCATGCGGCACTCCACTCGCCACTGCCTGCCATTCTGACAGGGACCAGTTTATTCCCACTCTTTGTTTTCTGTCTGCCAACCTTATCAAAGGCTTTCTGAAAGTCCAGATACACTACATCCACTGGCTCTCCTTCATCCATTTTACTAGTCACATCCTCAAAAACTTCCAGAAGATTAATGAAGCAGGATTTCCCCTTCATAAATCCATGCTGACTGCTATCCAAATACGCCGTTATTACTTCTTTAATAATTGACTCCAGCATCTTCCCCACCACCGATGTCAGGCTAACTGGTCTACAATTCCTCGTTTTCTCTCTCCCTCCTTTCTTGAAAAGTGTGATAACATTAGCTACCCTCCAATCCACAGGAACTGATCCTGAATCTATAGAACATTGGAAAATGATCACCAACGCGTCCACGATTTCTAGAGCCACTTCCTAGAGTACCCTGGGATGCAGACCATCAGGCCCTGGGGCTTTATCAGCCTTCAGTCCCATCAGTCTACCCAATACTATTTCTCGCCTAATGCAAATTTCTTTCAGTTCCTCTGTCTCCCTGGATCCTCTGTCCTCTAGTACATCTGGGAGATTGTTTGTGTCTTCCTTAGTGAAGACAGAACCAAAGCACCTGTTCAACTCTTCTGCCATTTTCTTATTCCCCATAATAATTTCACCTGTTACTGCCTTCAAGAGACCCACATTTGTCTTTACTAATCTTTTTCTCTTAACATTCCTAATGAAGCTTTTATTATCCTTCTTTATATTCGTGGCCAGCTTACCCTCGTACTTCATCTTTTCACCCCGTATTGCCCTTTTTGCTACCTTCTGTTGTCCTTTGAAAGTTTCCCAATCCTCTGGCTTCAGGCTGCTCTTTGCTGTGTTATACCCCTTTTCCATCCCTAACTTCTCTTGTCAGCCACGGTCGCCTCTTACTTCCCTTAGAATCTTTCCTCCTCTTTGGAATGAAATGATCCTGCCTCTTCTGGATTATTCTCAGAAATTCCTGCCATTGCTGTTCCACTGTCATTCCTGCTAGGATCCATTTCCAGTCAAGTCAATTTTATTTCTATAGCACATTTAAAAACAATTCTTGTTGACCAAAGTGCTTTATATTACAGTCGACCTGGGCCAGCTCCTCTCTCATGCCTTCATAGTCCCCTTTGTTCAATTGCAACATTGACACTCCTGATTTAACCTTCTCCCTCTCAAATTGCAGATTCAAACATCATATTATGCCCGCTACCTCCTAGCAGTTCCTTTACCTTGAGTTCCCTTATTAAATCTGGTTCATTGGACAACACTAAATCCAGAACTGCCTTCTCTTTGGTCGGCTCCATAACAAGCTGCTCTAAGAATCCATCTCGGAGGCATTCTACAAACTCTCTTTCTTGGGGTCCAGAACCAACCTGATTTTGCCCAGTGTACCTGCATATTGAAATCTCCCATAACCACAGTGGCATTACCTTTGTTACATGCCAATTTTAACTCCTGCTGCAACTTGCACCCTATATCCAGGCTACTGTTTGGGGGCTTGTAGATAACTCCCATTAATGTCTTCTTACCTTTACAATTCCTCAATTCTACCCACAGTGACTCTACATCATCATTCCCTATGTCACCCCTTGCAAGGGACTGAATCTTATCCCTCACCAACAGAGCTACCCCCCCTCCTCTGCCCACCTGCCTGTCCTTTCTATAGGATGTATAACCCTGAATATTCTGTTCCCAGCCCCGATCCTCCTGTAGCCATGTCTCTGTAATCCCCACAATGTCATATCTACCAATCTCTAACTGAACCTCAAGCTCATCCACTTTACTTCTTATACTTTGCGCATTCATATATAATACTTTTAATCCATTACCCATCTCACCTTTCACATCGATCCCTATTTCACTTGGCCTTACTCTCCTATCCCTTTGTGAGCTTTCTGTCCCGTTAATACTGGTGTCTTTCTTAACTTTTCTTATACTCTCTTTCCTTTTTTCTCCATCCATGTATTTCCAATTTGTCTCCCCCCCCCCCACACTATTTAGTTTAAACCCACCCGGGTAGCAGTGGCAAACCTGCCTGCCAGAATGCTGGTCCCCCGCCTGCTATGGTGCAATCGGTCCCTTTTGTACAATTCACCCTTATCCCAAAACAGATCCCAGTGGTCTAAGAACCTAAATCCCTGCCCCCTGCACCAGTTCCTCAGCCACACATTCAGATCCCCCATCTCCCTGTTCCTGCCCTCGCCAGCACGAGGAACTGGAAGCAAACTGGAGATAACCACCCTGGAGGTCCTGCTTTTCAGCCTTCTTCCGATCTCTGTAAAGTCACACTGCAGAATCTCTTTCCTCTTCTTCCCGACGTCATTTGTGCCGACATGCACTACCACTTCCGGCTGTTCACGTTCAACCTTGAGGATGCTCTGCGATCGGTCTGGATCCTGGCAACAGGGAGGCAACACACCATCCTTGAATCCCGCCTGTTGCTGCAGAAACCCCTGTCTGTACCTCTTATGATGGAAACATAGAAACATAGAAAATAGGTGCAGGAGTAGGCCATTCGGCCCTTTGAGCCTGCACCGCCATTCAATATGATCATGGCTGATCATCCAACTCAGTATCCCATCCCTGCCTTCTCTCCATGCACCCTGATCCCTTTAGCCACAAGGGCCACATCTAACTCCCTCTTAAATATAGCCAATGAACTGGCCTCAACTAACTTCTGTGGCAGAGAATTCCACAGATTCACCACTCTGTGTGAAAAATGTTTTTCTCATCTTGGTCCTAAAAGATTTCCCCCTTATCCTTAAACTGTGACCTCTTATTCTGGACTTCCCCAACATCGGGAACAATCTTCCTGCATCTAGCCTGTCCAACCCCTTAAGAATTTTGTAAGTTTCTATAAGATCCGCCCTCAATCTTCTAGACTCATGCCTGATGTCTGTCTCTTCGGCTTTGCTTCAGCGTCACGTTCTGCCACGCAGACCTGCCCGCCACTCAGACTGGCAGAGTCTTCCGTCCCGACAGCATCGAAGAGGGTGAACCTGTTTTCGAGATGTACATCCCCCGGGGTCTCCTGTACTCCAAGCTTCCTTCCCTTCCTCATCGTCACCCACATTCTCTCTTCCAGTATCTTCCGCGTAACAATCTCGCTGTAGGTCCTGTCCAGGAAACTCTCATTGTCCCGGATGCTCCTGAGGTCATCCCGTTGACTCTCCAGTGCCCCAACACGGCCCCTCTGGAGTTGAACCTGGACACACTTCCCACAGTTGTAGCAGCCAGAGGCACCAGCGGTGTCCCTGACCTCCCACACCCTGCAAGCATCACACTGAATCAGCTTACCTGTCATGTCTACACTGCGTCTCTCCCTCTCCAACTTTTAGCGTAACCTCCTCCCTCAGCCTCCTTGCCGAAGACTCTCGAGTCAGAGACTCGCACTTTTCTCACAAGGCACTTCCGTCGACAAAGCCGCTCCCCGATAGGTAGCTCCCCGAGAGCAAACATTGCTGAGACATTGACTAATTCACTAATTAGCTAACTTACCGATTTGCAAATTAAATTCTTCAGCCAATCCCCGCACTCAATCCTTCACCTGCCGCTCCTCTGCCGACCTAGAAGTAAAATGGGAAATTAAAAATAAAATAATAATTTTCTTTCTTGCCCCCTATAAGTTTTCATAATATCAGTGCAGAAATGTTTGGGGATGAACTTTAACAATTAGAACGGCGGCGCTGGGCCAGTACTCGCTGGAGTTTAGAAGGATGAGGGGACCCCTGATTGAAACTTACCGAATAGTGAAAGGCTTAGACAGACTGGAGGTGGAGAGGATGTTTCCACTAGTGGGAGAGTCTAGGACTAGAGGTCATAGCCTCAGAATAAAAGGATGGTCCTTTAGGAAGGAGGCAGGGGGAATTTTTTTATCAGAGGGTGGTGAATCTGTGGAATTAATTGCCACAGAAGGCTGTGGAGGCCAAGTCAATGGATATTTTTAGGGCAGAGATAGATAGATTCTTGATTAGTATGGGTCTCAGGGGCTATGGGGAGAATGGGCTTGAGAGGGAGAGATAGATCAGATAGGATTGAATGGTGGAATCGATTTGATGGCCTAATTCTGTTCCTGAACTCATGAACTTATGAATTTCCTGGGCAAACCACAAAATTGGCCATCCTGTGTCACCGTGGGCATTGGATTCTGGCTCAGTAAATGTAATTAGCATGGCCGGTGTTGCTGGAAGAATTCTTGTGGTCTGTGCGTGTGTATCTCGACTAACGACGTGTGTATTTTCAATGCCAGGCCTTTGTGATCCTTTGTGACCTCCTGCTGGTCTTTAGCCACGAGGTGCTGTCCAGTGGCCACGAGAACATTGAGCCCTTTGCCTACGTCCCAGAGGCTTCCTTGCAGTCCGAGCTTGTGGCCTTCGTCATGGACCATGTCTTCATCCCTCAAGACAATGAGAATGTCAACAAAGGCAAGTGGTTTTGGAGAAATAGCTCTTTGAAGCAGCTAGCTGGAGAGAGTGGCCTTTATCTACTGCATTAGACTGTGATCCCAGGAAGTGCTCTTCAGAATCGTGCAACGTGGCTGTAGAAGGGAATTTTGTGCTATACCCGTACCCTGTATCTGGCTTTACTCTGACGGGCGCAGACACAAAATGAAACGGCTCATAGTTCAGTAGTGTGTCCATTGAACAAGTCGGGTTATTGAAGGCCTGAACAGCGTGCACTGTAAAACACTCTGAGAGAACCCAAAGTGTTTTCAAAGATTTTTGCAGCAATACATAGAGGTACTTACTAGAGAAGGGCGGTGCTGGACCTCCTGTTAGGAAATGAGACGGGACAGGTGGCGGAGGTATGTGTTGGGGAGCACTTCAGGACCAGTGATCACAATACCATTAGTTTCAATATAATTATGGAGAGGGTCAGAACTGGACCTAGGGTTGAGATTTTTGATTGGAGAAAGGCTAACTTTGATGAGATGCGAAAGGATTTAAAAGGAGTGAACTGGGACATTTTATTTTATGGCAAGAGAAATGGAGGACATTTAAGGTGAAATTTTAAGAGTACAGAATCTTTACCAGAGGAGGTAGTTGAGGCTGGGACTATCCCATCGTTTAAGGAACAGTTGGACAGGTACATGGATAGGACATGTTTGGAGGGTTATGGTCCAAGCGCAGGCAAGTGGGACGGGGGTAGCTGGAACATTGTTGGCCGGTGTGGGCGAGTTGGGCCGAAGGGCCTGTTTCCACACTGTATCACTCTGTGAATTGAATACATTTTATTAGCCAAGTATGCATACATAAAAGGAATCTGCCTTGTAGCTGTGCTCGCAAGTAACAACATGATATACAGTAAATAATTAAGAATAACACATTATAATTTAAACATGTGAAGAATTAAATATAATACCAGGGCAAAAAGAGGCTACAGACTTTCTCCAACTACTATGGGCCCAGTGGCAGCAACTCTACCAATGTGGTACTTTAACTCTTAAAGTTATTGAGAGTTGTCTGTGCTTCCTTCACCCAGGCATGCAGGGAATAGATTATCCAGCTTTGGACTTGTACATTCTCTTTACAACATTTACGCAAAAAAATGATTGTTATTTAAAAATGTCTGAAAAATGTTATATTAAAAAATAGAAATGGCTTTCTGTAATATGTTTGACACCCACTAGATGGCAGTCAGATCCCATCTTATATTCCCGTCTCTGCAAATTGCTTGGTTAAATCGATTTAGTTTGGTTTGTAAATACAGCATGGAAACATGCCCTCCGGTCCACCAAGTACATGCTGGTTCAATCATCCGTCTTTCTCTTTCCCATCCACTCCCTATACATTAGGGGTAGTTTTTATACACAGCCAAATTAACCAACAAACCTACACCTGGCCTTGCAATGTGGGAGGAACCCGGAACAAATCCACACGTGCAAACTCCACACAGACATCGCCCAAAGTCAAGATCAACCCAAAGTCGGTGGCGCTGTGAGGCAGCAGGTCTACTAGCTGCGAAACTGTGCCGCCCTGATTCTGCAGCTCCACAGGAGGGAGAGATTTGTACTTTCTCCAAATACTATGGTCCATTGGAAGAACTGCATCTCCATAATGACTGGCCTTATCAAGGATAAGAATTAGGACGGCAGTAATTTAACAAATTGCTGCCTGCTTTGGTATTTTTGAGTAATCCCAGGCACAGTCCAATTTTAATAAGGCAACCTCCCCTCCCCCCAGTCTGACTGTTTTTAACTGTGGATCCTTACGAAACTACAGGGGCAGTACAGTGGTAGAGTTGCTGCCTTACAGTGCCGGAGTTCAGGGTTTGATCCTGGCTGCTGGTACTAGCCAGACTGATTCCTGGGATGTCAGGACTTTCATATGAAGAAAGACTGGATAGACTCGGCTTGTACTCGCTAGAATTTAGAAGATTGAGGGGGGATATTATAGAAACTTAAAAATTCTTAAGAGGTTGGACAGGCTAGATGCAGGAAGATTGTTCCCGATGTTGGGGAAGCCCAGAACAAGGGGGCACAGTTTGAGGATAAGGGGGAAGTCTTTTAGGACCGAGATGAGAATTGTTTTTTTCACACAGAGAGGGGTGAATCTCTGGAATTCTCGGCCACAGAGGGTAGTTGAGGCCAGTTCATTGGCTATATTTAAGAGGGAGTTAGATGTAGCCCTTGTGGCTAAAGGGATCAGCGGGTATGGAGAGAAGGCAGGTACTGGATACTGAGTTGGATGATCACCCATGATCATATTGAATGGTGGTGCAGGCTCGAAGGGCCGAATGGCCTACTCCTGCACCTATTTTCTATGTTTCTATGATACTATCTGTGTGGAGTTCGCACATTCTCTGGGTGCTCCGGTTTCCTCCTGCACGCCCAAGACATGTCGGTTTGTAGGTTAATTGGCCCTAGTGTGTAGCATAGAACTAGGGTACAGGTGATCGTTGGAAGGCATGGCCTCGGTGGGCCGAAGGGTCAGTTTCTACGTTGCATCTCTAAACTAAGCTAAACTCCAGGCTGGGTGAATTCCTGATTCCCCACCTCGTCACTAAAGCCGACCTCTTCGTCCACCCACTGCGCTTGACACTGAGTCCAGTGCTTACATTGAGCTGAAAGGCTGGATGCACTTCACCCCTGGCCCCTCAGCTGTAAGCCAGGCAAAGCCGGAGCATCAAACAAGGGCTCATCCACGGAAGATGCCAGAATTCCGACTTCAAAACAGAAAATGACATGAGGTGCTATAGAAAAGGGCCGTCCCACTTGGGCGACCTAATTGGCAAATTTAGAAACATAGAAACATAGAAATTAGGTGCAGGAGTAGGCCATTCGGCCCTTCGAGCCTGCACCGCCATTCAATATGATCATGGCTGATCATCCAACTCGGTATCCCGTACCTGCCTTCTCTCCATACCCTCTGATCCCCTTAGCCACAAGGGCCACATCTAACTCCCTCTTAAATATAGCCAATGAACTGGCCTTGACTACCCTCTGTGGCAGGGAGTTCCACAGATTCACCACTCTCTGTGTGAAAAAAGTTCTTCTCATCTCGGTTTTAAAGGATTTCCCCCTTATCCTTAAGCTGTGACCCCTTGTCCTGGACTTCCCCAACATCGGGAGCAATCTTCCTGCATCTAGCCTGTCCAACCCCTTAAGAATTTTGTAAGTTTCTATAAGATCCCCTCTCAATCTCAATCCCCTAGAAGAGTTTAGGAGAGATAAAATGTCATGTTGAAGACCTTCGACTATGTAGAAGATCTCCTTTGACTATGTTGAAGACTAGCTTCGACAAGCTATGACTAGCTATGACTAACTTCGGGAAAATTGGACACCGAATATTGGGGAGTGAAGACAACCTCCTTCGATCTCCTTCGACCTCCCTCCGACTATGATGAAGACTATCTACGACTACCTTCGAGTACCCTCGATTATCTATGACTAACATGCCGACTTACTACAACCTACTACGACTAGACCTACGAGTAAAAAAACTATCGATTTTTTCCATGGCGACCTTTTTTTACTCGCGGGGGCATTATTTAACATGTTGAAAAATACGCCGCGACCTAGCTGAGGCCTCGAGTACGTGGGGACTAAGGAGACTACCCTCAAGCATGAAGGAGAGTTACAAAGACCTCCTAGGACCTCGTGTCGACCATGCTGCGAGTATGAGTCGAGGACAAACTCGCCAGATCTCGCGGATTAGGTCGCCCACGTGGGACAGGCCCTTTAATCAGAAGGTATGGGGTTAGTACATCCACACCTCGGATTTACTTCCCTTTACTGTTATGCCAGTAGAATGCTAAATTGTGGTTGATCTAACACTGGTGACTAGCGGCAAAAATAAAAGTGATTCATTTTCTTTTGTGGTATGATGGTAATGGGCCTAACATGGGCACCATTGGCAAGGTTGGTGAGAATTAATAACACATGGAATTAGAGACTCGTACAGCGCAGAAGCAGGCTCTACTGCTCAACTCATCTATGCTAACCAATATTCCCATCAATGCTAATGTCATTTGCCCACGTTTGACCAACCTCCTTCTACACCTTTCCTATCCATCTACGTCCAAATGTCTTTTAAATGTTGTTCTAGTCCCTGCCTCAACATCTCCTCTGACACTTCGTTCCATATATATCCACCACCCTGTGTGAAAAAGCTGCCCCTCAGGTTCCTATCAAATCTTTCCCCCTTGACTTTAAACTTATGTCTTGGTTTAGTTTAACGATACAGTGTGGAAACAGGCCCTTCGGCCCACCGAGTCCGTGCCGACCAGCGATCTAACACTATCCTACACACACTAGTGACAGTTTACTACTTTAGCAAGCCAATTAACCTACAAACCTGCACATCTTTGGAGTGTGGGAGGAAACCGGCGATTTCGGAGAAAACCCACGCAGGTCACGGGGAGAAGGTACAAACTCCGTACAGACAGCGCCCGTAGTCAGGATCAAAGATCATAGAGCGGAGCTGTGATCTTTGGTCAGGATTGAACCTGGTGTTGAAGGCAGCAACTCTACCGCTGCACCACAGTGCCGCCTGAGTCTTGGTGAATTGGCGCAATGCCTTCTATATAGATGGTGCAAACTGTGTGTGGGTGCTGGAGTGAGTTGTGGTTGAGAATAATACAATATGGAGCAAGAGAGTGACGTGGAAGCTTGTGCGTGAGACTTGTCGAACGTCAAATGTGGTCTATTCAACTCATTCAGCCATTGGCGCTCTTTGTGCCCTTTTTTACCTCATTACAGATGAAGAATGCAAAGTGGGAATATTACACAACAGGAGGAACCTGCTTGCGGCCTTCTGTAAGCTGATCGTGTTCAGTGTGGTGGAGATGGACATCGCCGCTGATATCTTTAAACAATACATCAAGGTAAAGACTTGAGTCTGAGTTTAGTGTATTGTCACATTCACCGAGGTACAGTGAAAAGCTTTTGTTGCGCGCTAACCAGGCAGCGGAAAGTCAATACATGATTAAAAACGAGCCGTCCACAGTGTACAGATACGCGATGAAGGGAATTACGTGGATAACATTTAGTGCTAGATAAAGTCCAGTAAAGTCCAATCTTATAGAAACTTACAACATTCTTAAGCGGTTGGACAGGCTAGATGCAGGAAGATTGTTCCCGATGTTGGGGAAGTCCAGAACAAGGGGGGTCACAGTTTAAGGATAAGGGGGAAGTCTTTTAGGACCGAGATGAGGAAAACATTTTTCACACAGAGAGTGGTGAATCTGTGGAATTCTCTGCCACAGAAGGTAGTTGAGGCCAGTTCATTGGCTATATTTAAGAGGGAGTTAGATGTGGCCCTTGTGGCTAAAGGGATCAGGGGGTATGGAGAGAAGGCAGTTGGATGATCAGCCATGATCATATTGAATGGCAGTGCAGGCTCGAAGGGCCGAATGGCCTACTCCTGCACCTATTTTCTATGTTTCTAAAGTCCGATCAAAGATTGTCAAAGGGTCGCCAATGAGGTAGATAGTAGCTCAGGACTGCTCTCTAGTTGTTGTCAGGATGGATCAGTTCCCAATGCATATTTACTCACTTATATGACATGGGTGACACTAGCAAGGTTGATATTTATTGCCCAACCCTTATTGTACTTCAGTGGGTTGTGGTGAGCTTCTGCCATGAACTGCTGCAGTCTTTCTGGTGAAAGTTATATTTGGGAGGGAGTTCCAGGATTTACACCCAGTGACAATGAATGGGTGGTGATATATTTCCAGGATGGAATGGTATGACTTGGAGAGGAATCCACATCAAACTAGAATCCCATGTCTTTCACTCCCACTATGCAGAGTATTACAGCGTGAAAACAGGCCCATCGGCCCAACTTATCCACGGCGACCAACATGCCCCATCTACACTAGCCTACCTTCCAACGCATGGCCCATAACCCTCCAAACCTATCCTATCCATGTACCTGTCCAAATGTCTTAAATGTTATGATAATACCTGCCTCAATTACGTCCTCCGGCAGCTCATTCCGTATACCCACCACCCTTTGTGTGAAAAAAGCTACCCTCATTCCTATTAAGTCTTTCCCCCCTCTATGTCCTCTGGTTCTCGATTCCAAACTTTGGGGAACGGGTTGCGTTGGGGGACCAGGCCTCCCGTGTGACAGGGACCTAACGGGTCCCACTTGGTCTAGTTCCTATTAAATTCCCCCCCCCCCCCCTCACCTTAAAACTATGTCTTCTGGTTAAGAATAAGGGGTAAGCCATTTAGAACGGAGACGAGGAAACACTTTTTCTCACAGAGAGTGGTGAGTCTGTGGAATTCTCTGCCTCAGAGGGCGGTGGAGGCCGGTTCTCTGGATACTTTCAAGTGAGAGCTAGATAGGGCTCTTAAAGATGGCGGAGTCAGGGGATATGGGGAGAAGGCAGGAACGGGGTACTGATTGGGGATGATCAGCCATGATCACATTGAATGGTGGTGCTGGCTCGAAGGGCCGAATGGCCTACTCCTGCACCTTTTGTCTATTGTCTATTATTGGTTCTCGATTCCACAACTCTGAGCAAAAGGCTCTGTGCATTTACCCGATGTAAAAAACAAATTTTTAGGCTAGCTCATTTGAGCCCAGTGTAGTTAGATGCCAAATACAATGTCCTCTGTTCAGATCTACCTTGATCCTGAAGGCTATCTCCAGAAAAGGATTCCACACTCCACTGGAATGTCTTTTATCTGTGGTAGACAAGAATGCTGGAGAAACTCAGCGGGTGCAGCAGCATCTATGGAGCGAAGGAAATAGGCAACGTTTTGGGTTGAAACCCTTCTTCAGACTGATGTGAGGGTGGGGCGAAGTGTTGGGCGAAACGATCGCCAAGCCTACGCTTGGTCTCACCGATGTAGATCAGCTGACACCTAGAGCAGCGGATGCAATAGATGAGGTTGGAGGAGGTGCAGGTGAACCTCTGCCTCACCTGGAAAGACTGCTTGGGTCCTTGAATGGAGTCAAGGCGGGAGGTAAAGCGACAGGTGTAGCATTTCTTTTATCTGTGGCGTGTTAACCAATTTACAGTCAATTTAGCTGATTCTCCGATAATCTTTCATGGTGAAACCATTCACTCAGAGGCCAACTGATGTCGTCATAGAGTGATACGTTGTGGAAACAGGTCCTTCGGCCCAACTTGCCCACACCGGCCAACATGTCCCATCTACACTAGTCCCACCTACTTGCCTTTGGCCCATATCCCCCTAAACATGTCCTATCCATGTACCTGTCTGAATGTTTCTTAAACGTTGTGATCATAGAAACATAGAAAATAGGTGCAGGAGGAGGCCATTCGGCCCTTCGAGGCTGATCGTCCCCAATCAATAACCCGTGCCTGCCTTCTCCCCATATCCCTTCACACCACTAGCCCCTAGACCTCTATCTAACTCTCTCTTAAATCCATCGATTTGGCCTCCACTGCCCTCTGTGGCAGGGAATTCCACAAAATCACAACTCTCTGGGTGAAAAAGTTTTTTCTCACCTCTGTCTTAAATGGCCTCCCCTTTATTTAAAGACTGTGGCCCCTGGTTCTGGACTCGCCCAACATTGGGAACATTTTTCCTGCATCTAGCTTGTCCAGTCCTTTTATAATTTGATATGTTTCTATAAGATCCCCCTCATCCTTCTAAACTCCAGTGAATACAAGCCTAATCTTTTCAATCTTTCCTCATATGACAGTCCCGCCATCCCAGGGATCAATCTCGTGAACCTACGCTGCACTGCCTCACCTACCTCCTCCAGCAGCTCGTTCCGTACACCTACTACCTTTTGCATGAAAAAGTTACGCCTCAGGTTCCTATTAAATCTTTCCCCCCTCACCGTAAACCTATGTCCTCTGGTTCTTGAATCCCCTACTGTGGACAAGAGACTACCCGATCTAGTTCTCTCATGGTCCATAATTCTTTCACGTGCAACCTTGCAGTGAAGAGAGATGGGGCCGAATTCTATACAAATTCTAGTATACAAACTTAAAGCACACGGCATTGGGGGTTCAGTATTGATGTGGATAGAGAACTGGCTGGCAAACAGGAAGCAAAGAGTAGGAGTAAACGGGTCCTTTTCACAATGGCAGGCAGTGACTAGTGGGGTACCGCAAGGCTCAGTGCTGGGACCCCAGCTATTTACAATTTATATTAATGATCTGGATGAGGGAATTGAAGGCAACATCTCCAAGTTTGCGGATGACACTAAGCTGGGGGGCAGTGTTAGCTGTGAGGAGGATGCTAGGAGACTGCAAGGTGACTTGGATAGGCTGGGTGAGTGGGCAAATGTTTGGCAGATGCAGTATAATGTGGATAAATGTGAGGTTATCCACTTTGGTGGCAAAAACAGGAAAGCAGACTATTATCTAAATGGTGGCCGATTAGGAAAAGGGGAGATGCAGCGAGACCTGGGTGTCATGGTACACCAGTCATTGAAAGTAGGCATGCAGGTGCAGCAGGCAGTGAAGAAAGCGAATGGTATGTTAGCTTTCATAGCAAAAGGATTTGAGTATAGGAGCAGGGAGGTTCTACTGCAGTTGTACAGGGTCTTGGTGAGACCACACCTGGAGTATTGCGTACAGTTTTGGTCTCCAAATCTGAGGAAGGACATTATAGCCATAGAGGGAGTGCAGAGAAGGTTCACCAGACTGATTCCTGGGATGTCAGGACTTTCATATGAAGAAGGACTGGATAGACTTGGCTTATACTCGCTAGAATTTAGGAGATTGAGAGGGGATCTTATAGAAACGTACAAAATTCTTATGGGGTTGGACAGGCTAGATGCAGGAAGATTGTTCCCGATGTTGGGGAAGTCCAGGACAAGGGGTCACAGCTTAAGGATAAGGGGGAAATCCTTTAGGACCGAGATGAGAAGAAACTTTTTCACACAGAGTGGCGAATCTCTGGAACTCTCTGCCACAGAGGGTAGTTGAGGCCAGTTCATTGGCTATATTTAAGAGGGAGTTAGATGTGGCCCTTGTGGCTAAAGGGATCGGGGGTATGGAGAGAAGGCAGGTACGGGATACTGAGTTGGATGATCAGCCATGATCATATTGAATGGCGGTGCAGGCTCGAAGGGCCGAATGGCCTACTCCTGCACCTATTTTCTATGTATCTATAGTGGATTTTCATTTGTAATTACCTTCATATAAAGCGATAGAGTGATGTGTACACCACTCACAAAAAGTGTGTCTATTTCTCAATAGTATTACATCGACTATGGGGACATCATTAAGGAGACGCTCAGCAGGACCAGACAGATTGATAAAATCCAATGTGCAAAGACCTTGATTCAGAGCTTAAAGCAGGTGAGGATCTCTCATTGAAAGCATCGGGGATCACCTGACTCTGTTTGATGTCGAAAGAGGTACTGGTTCTTCCTCCAATTATTGTATAACTTAGATCTCAACCTTTGGAAGATAGCTTGACTTTTCTGATCAAGTCAAGTCAAGTTTATTCGTCACATACACATACGAGACGTGCAGTGAAATGAAAAGTGGCAATGCTCGCGGACTTTGTACAAAAAGACAAACAAACAACCTACAAACATAATGTAACAGAATCACATTTTCTTTTTCATATTGAATATTGTGGGTAGAAGGAAAAAGGGAAAAACAGACATTTAAAAAAAAAAGCAGTAGAGTGGTTCAGTAAAGTTAGTCCCTCGTGAGATAGGAGTTTACAGTCCTAATGGCCTCTGGGAAGAAACTCCTTCTCATCCTCTCCGTTCTCACAGCATGGCAACGGAGGCGTTTGCCTGACCGTAGCAGCTGGAACAGTCCGTTGCAGGGGTGGAAGGGGTCTCTCATGATTTTATTGGCTCTGGAGTTGCACCTCCTGATGTATAGTTCCTGCAGGGGGGCATTTTCCTTCCAGGTTCTGTGAACAACAGCTTATAAATTGAACAACACTAGAACCAAAAGGGAAACAAAGTTTATCTCTTGTACAGACAATCATAGGTTCATAAGTTATAGGAGCAGATTGTGCCCATCAAGTCTACTCCGCCATTCAATTATGGCTGATCTATCTTTCCTCTCAACCCCTTTCTCCTGCTTTCTCCTGCCTTCTCCACATAACCCGTCACCCATACTAATCAAGAATTTTTCAATCTCCGCCTAAAATATATCCTTTGACTTGGCTTCCACGGCCTTCATTGTTATCTGGTGGGCCTCAAAGTTACACAGCATTCAGTGCTACTTCAGTGCTCCAGGTTCCATCCTGGTTTCAGGGGCTGTCTGTATGCACTTTGCATTCTCTCTGTGACATGCTGGTAAGTTAACTGGCTACTGCAGAATACCCCTTATTATAGGTTTGTAATACAGAGAATCAAAGGGGAGTTGCTGGGTATGTGAGAATGAGTTGCGGGAGCACCAGGAAATTCGGAAAGGGAAATGATACCAATGGGAATTCTGCCCCAGAGAGCTAACATGAATCTAAAGGACCAATAAGGTTCTTCATATAATTAGATTTTTATTAGACCAGATATAGGTCATGGTGACGCGTGGTAGAGTCGCTGCCTTACAGCGCCAGAGACCCAGGTTCGATTCTGACTACGGGCGCTTGTCTGTACGGAGTTTGTACGTTCTCCCAGTGACCTGCGTGGGTTTTCTCCAGGATCTCCAGTTCCCTCCCACACTCCAAAGACGTGCAGGTTTGTAGGCTAATTGGCTTGGTATAATTGCAAAATTGTCCCTCAAATGTGTAGGATAGTGTTAGTGTGGGGGGTGATCGCTGCTCAGCGTGGGTTCATTGGGCCTGTTTCCACGCTGAATCTCTAAACTCAACTAAGATATTGGGAACTGACACACCTATATATCGGATAGTAAAAAGGGAAGGGGTCTACACCAGCTGGGGCTGATTGGCCTCACTAAGACTCGGTCTGAAGAAGGGTCCAGCCCCTGAAACCTCACCTGTCCACTCACTCCCAAGATGCTGCCTGAACCACTGATTTCCACTAGCACGCATTGGTTTGTTGAGGAAGATTTGATGATTCAATTTCCACAACTGGGTTACAGTCCACACCAAGAGTGGGATAAATCTCTAAAGGCATAAATGTATGCAGTGCCCGCAGTTTTATTTAATCACTTGTGGAGACATGAGCATCAGTGAACGAGCCCCTTGTCTTTCTCCTTCAGCCACCCTTGAGAAGGTGGCGTTGGCTGCTCTGGAACCCCAACAGTCCGTCTAGTGAAGGAACTCACATTAATTTAGCCCATTTCTGACGAGATATTCCAATCCTTGCATTTTCTTTTATCATTTGTCTAATTAAAAAAAAAAGGATAGCATTGGTTGAGAGGGATATGGACCAAACACTGGCAGGTGGGACTAGTGTAGATGGGACATGTTGGGCCGTAGGGCCTGTTTCCACGCTGTAATTGTAATTAATTTCTTAGCCAAGTATGCAAACATACAAGGAATTTGATTTACCAACAGTCATACAAAAAACAACAAGATACATGACCACATCAAATTAAACATAGACTTAAACAGCCAGCATAACGGCGTGTGAGAATCCCCAGGGCACACAGCATAAGTGGAGACCCACAGCCATCAGTTCAATGTCCGGGCCACACACACACGCTCCTTCACTGTGATGTGACCAGAGCTGTACCGACCGCTGTCACTCGCTCTGCAGTCCCCGTCCGCCCAAACAGTCAGAAAACCATCCACACTCGCACCAGACTCCGGGAAGTCCTCATGGTGTCACGTCCCCGCTAACACAGAGATCACTGCACTCACGGCACTGCCTCCGGGACCTCACCATTGCAGGCAGCACGTCCATCTTGTTTTTTTTCAGTGAGCTCACATTCCCCACTGTGATGGAAGGCAAACAACATACCTTCATATGAAGAAAGACTGGATAGACTCGGCTTGTACTCGCTAGAATTTAGAAGATTGAGGGGGGATCTTATAGAAACTTACAAAATTCTTAAGGGGTTGGACAGGCTAGATGCAGGAAGATTGTTCCCGATGTTAGGGAAGTCCAGAACAAGGGGTCACAGTTTAAGGATAAGGGGGAAATCTTTTAGCACCGAGATGAGAAAAACATTTTTCACACAGAGAGTGGTGAATCTGTGGAACTCTCTGCCACAGAAGGTAGTTGAGGCCAGTTCATTGGCTATATTTAAGAGGGAGTTAGATGTGGCCCTTGTGGCTAAAGGGATCAGGGTGTATGGAGAGAAGGCATGTACAGGATACTGAGTTGGATGATCAGCCATGATCATATTGAATGGCGGTGCAGGCTCGAAGGGCCGAATGGCCTACTCCTGCACCTATTTTCTCTGTTTTTTATGTTTTCTCCCGCGGTCGGGGCAATCGAAGTTCCCGTATTGGGGAGGTCGAAGCTCCTGCGGTCGATCCCTATCAAAGGGACCGCCAGCTCCACGATGTTAAAGTCGCAGCGCAGACAGAGAAACGATGAAAACACCCCCCCCCAATACTAAAACAAAAGATACACTAAAACATACAAGTAACACAATAACAAAAGAAGAGACAAACGAGACAAGCTGTCGGCACAGCAGCCATTTACGGAACCTGCTCTCTCCAACTGTAAGACTCCATGACCCTAAAACAAAAACCAGGACTCACAGTCATAGTCTTTTTCTAAAGGTGGAAATGTTAAAAAGGGCACAGATTTAAGGGGAAAGTTTAAAGTGAATTTGCAAGGCAGGATTTTTTACACAGAAAGTGGTAGGCACCTGGAATATACAGTTACGAGTGAGAGTTGGTGTAGGTATGGATAGGATAGCAATATTTAAGTAGCATTTAGACAGACAGACACGTGAACTGGTTGGAAAGAGAGATTTACTTAGCAGGAATAGGAAGGATTGGACCAGAGCAGGCAGATGGGGTTAAAGTCACAAAGCTACGGTGAGCCGAAGGGCTGGTTACCCTGTGCTGCTCCGTTCTCTAAATGGTGTCTGTTTTAGCTGTGGTCCACATACTTGGTTGCATGCATTTGTGCGTACTTGTTCGTGAATATATCCTTGCTCGATGCATATCTTTAAAACTCAACCAGTGTTAGCAATATTTAATTTTATCTTTTATTTGAGTTTTAATTTGAGTTGTAGATTCTCATAAAGCGCAGCTTGATAATTGTTTTTCTCACTATACTTAAAAGTATTTGTTGTTAGTGTCTCTATACAGAAGAGCCCATCAGAATTACAATTTTCTAATTCAATCATTTGGCCGTTGTGTAATTTTGAGGTTTAGGTTTATTATTAACATGTGTAATCTAAGACATCTTAAACCTATGTCTTCTGCTCCTCGATTACCCTACTCTGGGCAAGAGACTGTGTGCATCTAGGTATATATCCCTCCAAACCTCTCCTATCCATGTACCTGTCTTGTACGTGAGTGTGTGTGTATATATATATATGTGTGTATATATATATATATATATATATATATACACACGGTTCTTTATTTTCTCCCTTGTTTATCATATTGTTTACAGTGTACTATGTTTGCATGTTCTGTTGTGCTACAGCAAGTAAGAATTTCATTGTTCTATCTGGGACATATGACAATACAACTCGACTCTTTTATATAGCTATTAGGGCTAACGGAATCAAGGGATATGGGAAGAAGGCAGGAACGGGGTACTGATTTTGGATGATCAGCCATGATCACATTGAATGGCAGTGCTGGCTCGAAGGGCCGAATGGCCTACTCCGGCACCTATTTTCTATGTCTATGTCTATGTGTACTGAGGTATAGTGAAAAGCTTTGTTTTGCATGCTATCCAGTTAGATACATACAATCAAATGATACTCAAGTATAATAGATAGAGCAAAGGGGAAGCTGCGGAGTGCAGAATATAGTTCTCAGCGAGTCATGTAACATTTGGGGAGGGAATGAACAGATGATGTTTCGGGTCAGGACCCTTCTTCAGACTGAGTTGAATGTTGAGGTGGAAAGTTTGACTTGATGATTTTCTTACTGTGTTCATTGTTACAGCTGTTCAGTGAACTGGTGGAAGCTCAAGGCTCCAACGCAACCAGATGGTCTCAACCCTTCATCAGCATCAAGGACTTGGCCAGGCGCTTCTCACTGACCTTTGGCTTGGACCAGTTGAAAGCCAGGGAAGCGATGAGCATGTTGCACAAGTACAGCTCTTTCTATCCCATCTGTGTTATTAATGAATGTTCATTCACGCTCTCCATTTTACTATCTTTTCCGCCTCGCCCACCGATTTCACATCTTCTCTTTTGACAGAAATGGCATTGAATTTGCCTTCAGAGATGTCAATGCAAAGGGCACCAATCAGCCTCCGTCTAATCTCGCCTTCCTGGACATCTTGAGCGAATTTTCCCCAAAGCTGCTGAAAACAGACAAGAGAACAGTGTAAGTACAGTAATTATTCAGAGTTTCTAAATGGACAACAATTACCTTCTTCTCTGTTTTTAGAATAATATAGTCATCTATTCATAGAAACATAGAAAATAGGTGCAGGAGTAGGCCATTCGGCCCTTCGAGCCTGCACCGCCATTCAATATGATCATGGCTGATCATCCAACTCAGTATCCTGTACCTGCTTTCTCTCCATACCCCCTGATCCCTTTAGCCACAAGGGCCACATCTAACTCCCTCTATTCGCCATGTAGAATTCACTGCACAGAAACTGACCATGCTCCACTCCAGCCAATGTACACTATGGACATTTCCATTCCTTTAACTACCCACATCTTTTCCTTGGTGATTTTTTAAAGATGAGTTGTTTGCAGCATATTTTGGTTATTTATGCCTCCAAGATATACAGTATGCTTCCGATGAACGATTCTATTGGCGATCAGTGATCAACTGTACACTAGCTCTCTCCTACACACAATTAAAATTTACAATTTTACCAAATCGAATTAACCTGCAAACCTGTACGTCAATGGACTGTGGGAGGAAACTGGAGCACCTGGAGAAAACCCACGCGGGTCACAGGGAGAACGTACAAACTCCGTACAGACAGCACCCTTGGTCAGGACAAACCCGGGACCCTGGCGCTGTAAGGCAGCAACTCTACTGCTGTGCCACTGTGCCACCCTTGGTTGGATCATTCAAAGAGATGGCATATGAGTAATGGCCTCTTATGTAAATCTGACTTGAATTCAAATGTTTTGTTCATGTGTTGGTTCTGCCAATGATTTAGTGAGTTGACTTGCTTCAGAGCAGTGGGATCACACTTCCTTTTTCAACCAGTGCCAGGCCCAGCCCGCCTGAGCAAATTGTAACATACTACACCAAATTACTGTCATCTACCTCCTGCATTGACCTTGTGGGCTGAAGGGTCTGTCCCTGTTCGATGTACCGCTGCTCTCTAAATGTGATTTCTTCATGAGCAAATCTGTCAAACTGATCTCCTGGTGGCCAAACACTCTAACTTCCCTTCCCATTCCTATTCTGCCCTGGGCCTCCTCCATTGTCAGAATGAGGCCAAATGTAAATTGGAGGAACAGCATCTCATATTTTACTTGGGCAACTTACAGCCTAGAAACATAGAAACATAGAAAATAGGTGCAGGAGTAGGCCATTCGGCCCTTCGAGCCTGCACCGCCATTCATGACTGATCATCCAACTCAATATCCTGTACCTGCCTTCTCTCCATACCCCCTGATACCTTTAGCCACAAGGGCCACATCTAACTCCCTTTTAAATATAGCCAATGAACTGGCCTCAACTACCTTCTGTGACAGATAATTCCACAGATTCACCACTCTCTGTGTGAAAAGTGTTTTTCTCATCTCGGTCCTAAAAGATTTCCCCCTTATCCTTAAACTGTGACCCCTTGTTCTGGACTTCCCCAACATCGGGAACAATCTTCCTGCATCTAGCCTGTCCAACCTCTTAAGAATTTTGTACATTTCTATAAGATCCCCCCTTAATCTTCTAAATTCTAGCCTGACGGTATGAATATTGATTTTTCTAACTGCAAATAACCCTTGCATCCCTCACCCTCCATCCCTCACCCACCATAGTCGTCGTACTAGTTTTACTGTTGTCCCATTGAATTCCTCTAACTGTATAGTTGTTATCATCTATCCCACGGCCAACAATGGCCTATTGTGTGCTCTTTGATGCAGTGATGTTTCTGTACTTGAGAGAAGAGTGTTTGTTCCATTAATTAGGACAGATGTCACTTAAAGCCCTGTCCCACGGTACGAGTTCATTCCAAGAGCCCTCCCGAGTTTAAAAAAAAATCAAACTCGTGGTAAGCACGTAGAATGAACGTAGCGGGTACGTCGTAGTTCGGGGACGTCTCTTAACGCTAACAGCAGGTACTCGGGAAGACTCGCTAACGGCAGGTAAGCACGGGAAGACTTGTGAAGATTTTTCAACATGATGAAAAATGTCCACGAGAGCCCCGAGTACCGACGAGTGGCCATTACCGTAAATCTCCGAGTTCGAATCCGGGCAAACTCGGGAGAACTCTTGGAATGAACTCGTACCGTGGGACAGGGCTTTTATGGTCCCCTCAGAGTAAGTACAAGCTGTGTCACCACTAAGTATAAACTGAAGATGGGTTAAGCTCCGAAATGCCACCTACTCCTTTTCTTCAGAGATGCTGCCTGACCTGCGGAGTTACTCCAGCATTTTGTGTCTATCACCAAGAAGAGTCAGATTCGAGGCTGCACATCAACTATGCTCTGTTGGAGACATGAGGAACTGCAGATGCTGGAATCTTGAGAAAAACACAAAGTGCTGGAGTATCTCAGCTGGTCAGACAGCATCTGTGGAGGGAATGAATAGTGGACGTTTTGGGTCAGGATCCTTCTCCACACTTCTTCATGCACTGTTAATTGTCAATTGTACCGAGGGATCCCATGGGTTTACAGACACAATCTCTGTGCCATGTTAGGGGTGCTTTCCTTAATGTTTTATGTAATGGCTTCCAACACCCATTGTAATCTCAGATTCTATTGCCTGGAGAGATTCATTACAGACCAGATGGCCGTAGAGAGTGGAGAGGAGTGGCTGCCACTGGCTGCATACAGAAGGTCCTTGCTGGACACCAGGGATGATGATACCACTTCTACAAGCAGTGGAGATAGGAGTCCTTCCTCCCCAGTGCAACACAGCTCCAAAGCAGCATCTCTGAAAAGAAGACACCAAACAGGTGAGTTAGAATCACACGTTGAGAAACGAGCTTAAGCATTCACGTATTTGGTTTTTTAATTTATTTTATTCTAGTACAGAGATACAGCGCGGGAAGTGGCCCTTCGGCCCAATGAGTCCGCACCCAACAGCGATCCTCAAACGCCAGCACAATCGCACTGTGGACAATTTACAATCTTTACCGAAGCCAATTAACCTATAAACCTGTGGGTCTTTGGAATGTGGGAGGAAACCGGAGCTCCCAGAGAAAATCCACGCAGTCACAGGGAGAACGTATAAACTCCATACAGACAGCACCCATAGTCAGGATTGAACATGGGTCTCCGGCACTGTAAGGCAGCAACTCTACCGCTGTACCACTAGGTCGCCCTGGTTTGGGTGATTTAATGATACAGCATTGAAATAGGCCCTTCGGCCCACCATGTCCATGCTGACCATCGATCACCCATTCACACTCATTTTATGATATCCCAGTTTCTCATCCACTCCCAATAGACAATAGGTGCAGGAGTAGGCCATTCGGCCCTTCGAGCCTGCACCGCAATACATCAGGCAATTTCCAGAGGCAATTAACCTACAAACCTGCACATCTTTGGCATGTGGGCGGAAACTGTAGCACCCAGCGGCAGAAACCCGCGTGGTCATGAGAAGAACTTGCAAACTTCACACAGCCAGCACCCGGGGTCAGGATCGAACCAGAGTCTCGGCCGCTGTGAGGCAGCAGCTCTACTGGTTGCACCACAGTGTCTCAGTCATCTCTGCAAAGATGATGTCAGCAATCCCATGTCCTGTGAATGAACACATAATAATGAGGCTCTCACTAGTGTCTCCTCGATATCCCGCAGCTCCGCTCTTATTCCCCCACTTGTAACAAGGACAGAGTCACAGAGTCCCCCCTGTCCTCACCTTCCACCCCATCAGCCGTCGCATACAGCATATAACCCTCCAACATTTTTGCCACCTCCAACGGGATCCCACTACTGGCCACATCTTCCCATCTTCATCCCTTTCTGCTTTCCGCAGAGACCGTCCCCTCCGTAACTCCCTGGTCAACTCGTCCCTTCCCACCCAAACCACCCCCTCCCCAGGTACATTCCCCTGCAACCGCCGGAGATGCAACACCTGTCCCTTTACCTCCCCCCTCGACTCCATCCAAGGACCGAAACAGTCTTTCCATGTGAGGCAGAGGTTCACTTGCACCTCCTCCAACCTCATCTGCTGTTCCAGGTGTCAACTTCTCTACATCGGCGAGACCAAGCGCAGGCTCGGCGATCGTTTCGCTGAACACCTCCGCTCAGTCCGTCAACCAATCTGAACCGGTGGCCCAGCACTTCAACTCCCCCTCCCATTCCCAATCCGACCTTTCTGTCCTGGGCCTCCTCCATTGTCAGAGAGAGGCCCAGCGCAAATTGGAGGAGCAGCACCTCATACTTCACTGGGGTAGTTTACACACCAGCGGTATGAACATTGACTTCTCTAACTTCATATAGCCCTTGCTTTCTCTCTCCATCCCCTCCCCCGTTCTCCCACTAGTCTCACTGTCTCGAACTACATTCTTTATTTGTCCCGCCCCCTCCCGACATCAGTCTGAAGACGGGTCTCGACCAGAAACGTCGCCAATTCCTTCACTCCATAGATGCTGCCTCACCCACTAAGTTTCACTGGCATTTTGTGTCCACCGGTACCTATCATAATTAAAATATACATTCTATCGCTCCAGGACTCAATTTGATCAGCTTCACAATTATTGACATGGGATCAATGCTGTGCAGCGTTTGATGTTGCTGGAACCTTTGATTCTATGATTAGGCCCACTTCAGAGTCATGGTACAATATCACTTTGATGGTGGTGGTGTCTGTACATTAGTGAGCTACTCTGAGTTTCCCTAGGGGATAGAAACATAGAAAATAGGTGCAGGAGTAGGCCATTCGGCCCTTCGAGCCTGCACCACCACTCAATATGATCATGGCTGATCATCCAACTCAGTATCCTGTACCTGCCTTCTCTCCATACCCCCTGATACCTTTAGCCACAAGGGCCACATCTAACTCCCTCTTAAATATAGCCAATGAACTGGCCTCAACTACCTTCTGCGGCAGAGAATTCCACAGATTCACCACTTTCTGTGTGAAAAATATTTTTTTCATCTCGGTCCTAAAAGACTTTCCCCTTATCCTTAAACTGTGACCCCTTGTTCTGGACTTCCCCAACATCGGGAACAATCTTCCTGCATCTAGCCTGTCCAACCACTTAAGAATTTTGTAAGTTTCAATAAGATCCCCCTTCAATCTTCTAAATTCTAGCGAGTACAAGCCGAGTCTATCCAGTCTTTCTTCATATGAAAGTCCTGACATCCCAGGAATCAGTCTGGTGAACCTTCACTGTACTCCCTCTATGGCAAGAATGTCTTTCCTCAGATTAGGAGACCGAAACTGTACGCAATACTCCAGGTGTGGTCTCACCAAGACCCTGTACAACTGCTTTGTTTTTCACCAATGTGTGTTTACACATGAAACCGTATAGCTTTGCCATTTTATCTTTCAGAAGACAGCGTTAGTAATGAGGAGCAGAAAGGGAAGAGCTTACCTAGTTGCCTGATGTCTCCGCTGACTTCGACAGAACACAGAGATCATGAGAGGCACGCGCATCAGGGGAGAAGTTACACGAAGGAGACTGCGATGGATCAGGATGGGCTGCAGTCACTTTGCAGGTAGATTCATGTTTATAATTTGGTTTCTTATCCTCTTAATTCATTTCCTCTTTTGCTGTCTCCCTTCTGGAGGGTGGGATGCAGTTGCAGGAGCTTAATTTGGCCACGGTACTTGGATGGCACCATAGGCAGTACACAGAAACAGCGCTGCTTCGTGACATCAAAGTAATAGGGGAGAAGTAGACCATTCAACATCATGCCAATGAAGAGGCATCAGTCTAGTCTAAAACCCCTGTCCCACGGTACGAGTTCATTCCAAGAGTTCTCCCGAGTTTGCCCTGATTCGAATTTACGGTAATGGCCACTCGTCGGTACTCGGGGCTCTCGTGGACATTTTTCAACGTGTTGAAAAATCTTCACGAGTCTTCCCGTGCTTACCTGCCGTTCGCGAGTCTTCCCAAATACCTGCCGTTAGCGCTAAGAGACGACCCCGAGCTCCGATGTACCTGCTACGTTCATTCTCCGTGCTTACCACGAGTTTGATTTTTTTTAAACTCGGGAGAGCTCTTGGGATGAACTCGAACTGTGGGACAGGACTATAACACTCTAATTCATATCCAGCCACTAACTGGAGACGGTGAGCATTTCTTCCTTCACCATTCTTTCAGGTAAAAGGTCTAGACACAAAATGTCACCTATTTCTTTTCAGAGATGCTGCCATGTTTATTGTCATGTCCCCTATTTGGGACATGACAATAAACTCTCTTGACTTGACTCTCTTGACTTGACTTGACTCTCTTGACTTGACTTGACTCTCTTGACTTGACCTGCCTGATCCGCTAAGCTACTCCAGGATTTTGTTCTATCTTTGCTGTAAACAGACATTTGCAGTTCCTTCTGACACAAAAAGATTCCCTTGTCCATTGCACTTCATCTTTATACTTTGTTTATCTTGCACTAAATGTTATACCTATTATCCGGCATCTGTACACTGTGGACGGCTTGACTGTAATTGTTATTTTACTTCAACTTCTCCCATACCACCTAACCAAAAATATGCCTCTTAGGAGAAGGGTCCCCCCCCCCCCCGCAAAACATCACCTATCCATGTTCTCCAGAAAAGCTGCTTGACCCGCTGAGTTATTCCAGCACTTTGTGTCCTTTTATGCCTCTTGGGTTTTGACTTCTTAGTCAAGGGATTCAGATCCTTCCTGTTAACCCTGTCTAACCTCCTCATCATTTTATACTCCTCCGTCAAACTTTCCCCTCTCCATACAAGCACACCAGACTCTGCACAGAAATTCTCCCATCCTGGACATATCCCGGGAAGATTACTCTGTGCCCTCTCTGATGCCTTCACATCCTTCCTCTGGTGCGGAGACCAGGATTGCACACAGTTCTCACAGTATCCACAGACTAGCTGGTATTTTATTTGGTTCTAGTATGACCACTATTTTGTACTTGGCCAATAAAACCTCCTATCCCGTATACCTTTTAAATAAAATTGCATCTGACCTTGAAACGATTAAAATGCAAGAAATTGCAGAGTTGTGGACCTAGCCCAGACCATCACAATAACCAACCTCCCTTCCACAGGCTCCATCTACACTTCACGCTGCCTCAGCAAGGCCACCAACATAATCTAGGTCCAGTCTCACCCTGGTCACTCCTTCTTCTCCCTTGTCCCATCAAGCAAGAGATACAGAAATTTGAAAATGCATACCTCCAGATTTGGGGACCATCCTCTCCAGCGAGATTGTGGTCTTGACCTCCCATCCACCTCATTGGAGATTTTTGAACTATCTTTAATCAGACTTTATCTTTCACTAAATGTTACACCCTTTATCCTGTATCTGTACACTCTGGACAGCTTGACTGTAATCATGTATAGTCTTTTCTTTGACTGGATAGCATGCAATAAAAAAAGCCTTTCACTGTACGGTGACAATGATAAACTAAACTAAAACAAAACAATAGGCTATTTGGATGCCAATACAACAGTGCGTAATCGGACACAAAGTCTAGGCTCAAAACATCATCTATTCATATTCTCCAGAGATACTGCCTGACCTGCTGAGTTACTGCAGCACTTTGTGTCCTTGTGCATTAAGCAGCATCTGCAGTTCCTTATTTTCTACAACAATGCATAATGTTGCATCCATGGAGCTGGAACATCCACTGGAAGCCAGATTCCAAAGTTCCAAAGCCTTTTAGATTAAGAGAGTTAAAGTTGATGCAGCATTGATGTTATTTTATTAACACCCAACAATACACTGTGGCTTGGATACAAGGAACTGCAGCTGCTGGTTTACAAATAAAGACACAAAGTGGAGTAACTCAGCGGGTCAGGCAGCATCTCTGGAGAACATGGATTGGTGACGTTTCGGGTCAGGACCCTTCTTCAGACTAATTGTGAGGAGGAAGGAGAAAGCTGGAAGAGAGGCAGGGCAGGACAAAGCCTAGGAAGCAAAGGGTGAAAGAGGTGAGGGTTTTTTTTTTTGATAGGCAGATGGTGGACAAAGGGCAGAGATGAATAGACAGGTGTGAGACAAAAGGATCGAAGGGTTGCAAATAGTGAAGCTAGAGGAAGGAATGGTGATGAATGGGAACACAAGGGCTTTGATGAAGTAATCTGGGTGATGGGTTAGTGAGGACATTTAGAGAGAGATTGAACAAAACAAAGGAACATGCAGAGATAAAGAGAATGCTAAGTAGGACAGTTCATACCAGTAAGAAAGAAAATAAGCTTGAGCCAATATTACAGATGGATGACAAACAGAAAAACTGACTAGTTCCGATGAGGAAAGCGAGTTACCTGAAGCTGGTGAATTTGTGATCGAGTCCAGAAGACTGCAACATGCCCCACTGTTTGATGAGGTACTGTTCCTCAAGCTTGCACTGGGTCTCATTGTAACAATGCAGGAAGCCACAAACAGTGAGGTCAGAATTGGGTGAATTGAAGTGGTGGACAATAGGAAGCTCAGGGTTATTGCTGCAGACTGAAGGTAGGTTCTCGGCAAAGCAATCTGCTTTTGGTTTCTCCCATGTGGAGGAGACCCACATTGTGAACATCACATGCAATGCACTAAACTGCAAGAAGTGCAGTTGAATTGCTGCTTCACCTGAAATGACTGCTTGGGTAGCTGGATAGTGGGATGGGTTAAGGTAAAAGGACAGGTGGTGCATCTTTTGTAGTTGCATTGTAAAATGCCATAAGAAAGCTATGGGTTGGTGGAACTTGAAGGGCAGGCCAGGGAGTTATGACGGGAAAGATCACATCAGAATGGCGAAGAGGGAAGAGGGAACGATAAGATTTTCCACTGACGTGCCTCTTAGCATCTTTCATCTTCCTGAACTGTTGCTTTCCCTCAGTATTATGAGATTTAGGAGGACAGAGGAAGGCTTTGCATTGAGAGGAATACTTAAGTTTCTAAGCACATGGGCAAACTGTTGCCTCACAATGCCAGATTCCCAGGTTCGATCCTGACCTCGAGTGTTACTGGTGAGGACTTTAGCAGGTTCTCTCTATGATTGCTTGGGTTTTTTCCGGGTGCTCCGGTTTCTACCCACATCCCAAAGTAGCGCAGGTTTGTAGGTTATTTTGCCTTTGTAAATTGAGCATAAAGTATAGGGAGTGGATGGCAAAGTGGGAATACATAGAACCAGGGGGAATGGGCGGCGTGAACTCAGTGGTCCACAGGGCCTGTCTCCATGCTATATCTTTCAATCAATAAAGGGCCTGTCCCACTTTCATGACCTAATTAACGACCTCTGCCGAGTTTGCCCTTGACAGCATGGTCGTCACGAGGTCGTAGCAGGTTGTGATGCTAGTCGTAGGTACTCGTGGCATCAAGTAGGTCGGGGCGTTTTTCTAGCATGATGAAAAATGTCCACGAGTAAAAAAGGTCATGAATTAGGTCGTGAAAGTGTGGCGGACAACATTGATCACTTACTCTCGACATAAAATCCAGACCGTTGTGTATCCATTTTTTTGAAAGTAAACTGAAAAGTTCACAGACATGTTAGTGAAATAATAATAATAATAATGGATGGGATTTATATAGCGCCTTTCTAATACTCAAGGCGCTTTACATCGCATTATTCATTCACTCCTCAGTCACACTCGGTGGTGGTAAGCTACTTCTGTAGCCACAGCTGCCCTGGGGCAGACTGACGGAAGCGTGGCTGCCAATCTGCGCCTACGGCCCCTCCGACCACCACCAATCACTCACACACATTCACACACAGGCAAAGGTGGGTGAAGTGTCTTGCCCAAGGACACAACGACAGTATGCACTCCAAGCGGGATTTGAACCGGCTACCTTCCGGTTGCCAGCCGAACACTTAGCCCATTGTGCCATCTGTCGTCCCTTAATATGACCTTACCATTCTTTCCTTTCTTTTCTTACCATGGTTTTCTTTTCTTTAGTGAGTATAATAATCCCACAATAATGGGAAACAACGAGAGAACAGCAACAGAAGAGGCAGCTGAATCACCCGGCAGTGATTTTGACGATTTGAATGAAGTATTGGATATTGACAATGACTGATGTGGACTTGGTGAGTTCATCTTGCATTAACTATTTCTCCTTGAAGCATTGGAAATGCTGAGTCAAAAGATACTGCAAATATTCGGAAGTAAAATTAATTACTTAGGTAATAAAATTACAGTGTATGTTGCAATGATTAGAAAAATATGATTGAAATATCTCCTGCTATTATAGCTTTAAATAATTGTTTGATTATTGCTGCCAGATTGATATCTAAAATATATATATTTTTTAACGTTTCACTGTTCATCTTTGAACACAAAGATTAAAAGGGTCTTTGGTGAACCTAGGGCAGCACAGTGGCAGAGTTGATGCCTCAACACTCCGATGACCAAGGTTCAATCCTGAATTTCAGTGTTTTTCATATGGAGTTTCCATGTTCCTGCTGTGACAGTGTGGGCTCCCAACAACTCCCCCCCCCACACCACAACATCACAAAGGTGCGTTGGCCGGTAGTAGTACTGGCTGGTAGCCAGTAGATCGGTGGTGGAACCTGTGGGGAGATGATGGGAATGTGGGGGATATAACATTGGATCACTAAAGAATCAGTATGAATAGGTGCATGATGGCCATATTGGATGGTGAGCCGAAGGAGAGTCATACAGCATGGAAACAGGCCCTTCAGCCCAACTTGCCCAGGCTGACTAAGATCTACTCTACCTCATCTACTTTAGTTCCTCCCTCCCATGTTTGACCCACACCCCTCTAAACTTTCCTCTCTGTGTTATGGAAATCCATGACGTTCCAAATGGGAGTATGTCCCCATGAAATAAGGTTTTAATATTTTGCATGAGATATCAAAAGGGCCAAATCTACTCTTGCATGATGTTCTGGACAAAACCAAGTGTACAATGTTGAGGAGTACATTGTCCTACCCAATACCTATCCCTCAACCACAGAAAATGACAAAAAAAGGATCTCGGCTCAATATCAGGGGCCTGCTGTGTGGAAAATGGCTGCAAGTGTTTTGCCCACTTTCGAACAGTAACCATCCTTTAAGGCCATTCTATGTAATATTTTGAGATGACACAACTTGAAAGGCATCGATAGCAACATCAGTTTAAGGTGAGAGGGGAAAGATTTAATTGGAACTCCAGGAGCAACTTGCTCCATACAAAGGGTGGTGGGTACATTGAATGAGCTGGCAGACAAAGTAGTTGATTCAGGTCCAATGACAACATTTAAAAGACACTTGGATGGGAAAGGTTTCGAGGAATATGGGCTAGGTACACGAGCAAAATAGGACAAGCTTGGTTAGTTGCTCCAAACACCCGTCTCTGTGCTGTATGACTAACAGATTGCTTTCTGGAAAATAAAATACAACATTCTTAGTTTCAAAGGGTTGCATTGTAGAAAAGATCAAGGAGATTTGAATAGTATTTCAATGTCAGTAAAATGGTGTACTTTTGTTATTTTCATAGATGCCAGTGGCAGGAATAACTCAAGGCACCATCTCCATCAACATTTCAATTGTGCGCAGTCAAAGGCTCCGAACTCTTCAAAAAGAATTTAAAATATAAACATTTTGAGAACTAGAGGACAATGTAAAACGGTTGGTGGTAATGTTGCAGTACCGAGAAACGAAGCACAATTACCTCACAGATAACCTTCTGCAGAAGTATATCCCCCTTGGGTGGGATCATTCTTTGAAGGACATTTGTTTTCTGCAGCTCACACTAAAACATTTTATTTCATCCTTTCAAAAATGTTTGAAAACGGTTCCCTGTACATGTCACATAGAAAATAAGTGCAGGAGTAGGCCATTCGGCATCGGGCCAGCACCCCCAGTTAATATGATCATGGCTGATCATCCACAATCAGTATCCCGTTCAGGCTTTTACCACCCAATATCCCTCGATTCCCTTAGCTCTGTGCTAAATCTAACTTGCTCCAGTTGTACAATATGTGGAATATTATGTTAACATTCCCAATCTGCACTTACTAATGAAGAATGGTCATTTGGGTAAAGAAATAGGGAGATGCTAATGTCAATAAAATCACATTTGGCATAACAGCAGAAAAAGGTGACAAAATGAGCAAAATATATGTCTTTGCATTTAATAATGTATCAAAACTAACTGTTTTATTATGTATTTACAAATCATGAACTGAGTGCCAAGTAATATATAGGACAATTTTATCAAAGGATGCCAGAACTGTAATTTTAATAGTTAATGCACGTGAAGATGCATCAGAATCTGTTAGTCATGAATTATTAACCAAGTGTTAGAAAGACCAGCTCCTGTTGGGGGTTAAGTCTGTAATTGGCTGATGATCTAGGCAAGAGCTGCTAGTGGAGGCAAGTTAGATGGTCAGATTAAACTGAGATATTTAAAATTCAGTGAAGCTAGGTTATTATCCAAATTAGGTCCAAGCTTGCTTGATAAAGGAGAATGTAAAGGGGATAGTTGACAAAAGCAATGGTTAGTAGATAAAAGCAAATGTTGATTTACCAAAAAAACTCCACAGTGCTGGAGTAACTCAGCCGGTTGGGCTGAAAAAGGGTCCCAATCTGAAACATTGCCTGTCCATCTCCTTCAGAGTTGTTGAGTTACTCCAACACTTTTTTTTCAACAATTGTCAAGTCAAGAGTCAAGAGAGATTATTGTCATGTCCCAGGTAGGACAATGAAATTCTTGCTTGCTGCAGCACAACAGAATATTGTAGGCATAAATACAGAACAGATCAGTGTGTCTATATACCGTATATTTTTCATATTTAAACATTTTTCACACAGAGAGTGGTGAATCTCTGGAACTCTCTGCCACAGAAGGTAGTTGAGGCCAGTTCATTGGCTATATTTAAGAGGGAGTTAGATGTGGCCCTTGTGGCTAAAGGGATCAGGGGGTATGGAGAGAAGGCAGGTCAGGATACCGAGTTGGATGATCAGCCATGATCATATTGAATGGCGGTGCAGGCTCGAAGGGCCGAATGGCCTACTCCTGCACCTATTTTCTATGTTTCTATAATATATATACGCATAAATAAACAGATAAAGTGCAAAAGGCTGTTATAGTTCAGAGTTTGTTTGAAGTTGTGTTTAATAGTCTGATGTCTATGGGGAAACAGCTGTTCCTGAACCTGGATGTTGCAGATTTCAGGCTCCTGTTCCTTCTACCTGATGGCAACGGAGAGATGAGTGGGTGGCCAGGATGGTGTGGGTCCTTGATGATATTGGCAGCCTTTTTGATTCCTAATAGATTATAAATTCTGATTCAACTGTCTAGTGGGTGTAGTCTTGGTCCAGCAAGTCCAAAGTTATTTCAAATTCTCCATAGCCAATTGAATTTAATATAACTGGTACAGTATTTGCAAAAAAACACGAAAATGTCCATAAAAACCTAAACAGGCGTGTCAACACCCCCTAGGTTACAGTCTGGCAATTAATGCAAGGTCGATCCTTAACTTTAAATTGAGATTGCAACTTTGGTTATCAGAAATAATAAAGGCAGTTTGGGGGAAACTTGTTGATGTAAAATTAGAGCAAGGATTTGCATTGGTTTTATTAAATGGTGGTGGGGAGTGGGGGGTGGGTCCATGGGGAAATCAGGCTGAAGAGACTAAATGTTCCAATATCAAGAAAACCATCTGTAAAGCAGCCTTGCAAGGGAATAGTTGTCATATCTGTCAGTAACAACCCAAGCAGCCAACTAACAGTGTACTCAATACAGAAAACTCCACCATTGTAACTGCTGGAAACAGTGTATATGTTGGCAGAACTATCGCACAGCCTAGTCAAGCAACAGCCTGATGTGGTTTAGATCTGTCGACCAGCCAGAATCTTACATTTCAGTTTCCATCCATGGGTATAACTGGCTCCCAGGGCTAATGTGGTAAATAATCATATAAATTTAGCTCTGGGAGTCTTCAATATTGGTCGTTGAACCATTAGTTTCAAGTCAATATATATACGCCTCACCCACCCTCTTCCTGCCCATTCCACAAATTGCTAAATATCAAATTTGTCCCAGTAAACATTTGACTGAAAAATGTGAGGTTATCCACTTTGGCGGCAAAAACAAGGGAGCAGATTATTATCTCAATGGGGTTAGGTTAGGTAAGGTACAGAGAGACCTGGGTGTCCTTGTACACCAGTCACTGAAAGTTGTCGTGCAGGTACAGCAGGCAGTGAAGAAAGCTAATGGAATGTTGGCCTTCATAACACGAGGATTTCAGTATAGGAGTAAAGAAGCTCTTCTGCAGTTGTATAGGGCTCTAGTGAGACCACATCTGGAGTATTGTGTACAGTTTTGGTCTCCTAATTTGAGGAAGGACATCCTTGTGATTGAGGCAGTGCAGCGTAGGTTCACGAGATTGATCCCTGGGATTGCAGGACTGTCATATGAGGAAAGATTGAAAAGACTAGGCTTGTATTCACTGGAGTTTAGAAGGATGAGGAGGAATCTTATAGAAACATATAAAATTATAAAAGGACTGGACAAGCTAGATGCAGGTAAAATGTTCCCAATGTTGGGCGAGTCCAGAACCAGGGGCCACAGTCTTAGAATAAAGGGGAGGCCATTTAAGACTGAGGTGAGAAAAAAAACTTTTTCACCCAGAGAATATTGAATTTGTGGAATTTCCTGCCACAGAGGGCAGTGGAGGCCAAATCACTGGATGGATTTAAGAGAGAGTTAGATAGAGCTCTAGGGGCTAGTGGAATCAAGGGATATGGGGAGAAGGCAGGCACGGGTTATTCGAAAATAGGTGCAGGAAGAGGCCATTCGGCCCTTCGATTGGGGACGATCAGCCATGATCACAATGAATGGCGGTGCTGGCTCGAAGGGCCGAATGGCCTCCTCCTGCACCTATTTTCTATGTTTCTACAGAAACTACAGATGCTGGAATCATGAGCAAGAACACAAAGTGCTAGAGAAACTCAGCAAGTCCTGAAGGGAACAAAGACATTTGGGGTTGGGACTCTTCTTCAGATGGTAATGGAAATAATGCAAGGACATTAAATTTAAGCTCCATTCCACTTCTCCTCTTGGTTCAAGTGAATATATCTATGGCATGTTTTGAAGATTAGTAAGATTATTTCTCCCCTCTTACTCCACCGAAATCAATTAATAATAAATCACATTGCTGTGAACAAGATATTTTGTACAACAAATGGCTACCCTATAGGTCTACATAAGCAGCAGCCTTTAAAGAAAAACCTTGAGTGATTGAATGTTCAGCCAGGGCTTTGCAAAGACATTTTCAACTTTGAATTTATTTTTGTTTTACACAAAGCACTTTGGACTGTCATCCATTTCAGTAATGTCTCCAATGTACAAATACCAGTTTTATAACCTGGAGACTCAAGTAGCCCTTTAGATGACTTTTTGGAGGTTGACCTCACACAGAGCAGGAAAACTATGAAAGCTTCAACCAGGTTACAAGGGAAAGGTTTTTGTTTTAAATCTATAGGAAGAGGAGACCGTACCTTTCTTTGTTTTCAATTAAAGAAGTCATGGCTATATGCCGGTCGAATACCTCTCCAAGGTGTAATGTGTGACATGGGCCCGAGGCTATTGTGCCCCATAAATTACAGTGAAATGGCCATATCACCGCCTCAAGCAGTGCATTAAATATCTCCCCTGCCTCCTCATTAAGAGCACAATTGCAGGCCTCGATGATGGAAACTGAGGGGGGAGTGGGCTGCATTTGACACATTATTTGCATACTGCATTGACGTGTGGAAATGCACAGGCCTAAGAATCATTGCCAAAATAACGTTATTCTATATTTGGGCCCCTTTACGTGGGATTAAATGAACTATTAAAAAAAATTCAAAAAAATAATTTAAGTGGTCGAAACCAAAACAAATCTTCATAACTGCTTCATAAAGGAGGAAGCTGAAGATAAATTGATTCATCGCACATTTAAACAAAGGGAAAGGTAATTGAAGAAAGACAGTTTAGATTAAATTACATTTCAGAATGAGAGTGCCCATGCTTTGGGAGAGGTTGTGTCAGCAAATTCAAGGTGGCTACATTTAGTTAAAGACAATGATTGATGTATTATAAGACACCGAATGGCTTGTTGGAAGAATTTCAAGTAATGATTCTTTCCCAGACTCCAGCATTTGCCCAGTGGGTCCTTCACCCTGGCCACTGTTAATCATATTGTTCAACAGCTTGGGTATTTAAATATCATTGTATTTTGATTTACTGGAAGGAACTGCATCTCAGTCCTCAAAAGAACATACAGTTTGAAACACTGAATGATCAGTTGATTTGTGTGATAAGCAGACCTTCTGTGGGAAATTAAATTTAAACTAAACAAGTGCACCAGAATGAGATTCTCCTAAACATCTGTGTTCGACAAATCTAATAGCTTAATAAATTTTACCCAAGTTTTGAGATTCAATAAGCATCTTGCGTCTCAAAGTCCATCCATTTCCATTGTAAATTCAAGGAATAGATGAGCAACTTGGTGTATACTTTGACGAAAGTAGAGAAAAATCTTCATGAGAAAATAAAATGTACCTGGAATTATTTTGTTTTCAATAATCATTAACTGGGTTGTGTATTCAAATTGAGCCTAGAATTTGGATCCACCAGTGTGTGTTTTTCAGAAGCAAATTGGATGTAAAAGCGATTTTACCTGGGGCAGATTGAGCTAGTGATCATTTCTGGGGGAATTCATGCTCCTTGGGAAATTAGCTTGGCTATTTCCATGTGCAATTTGCCTTTGTGTCTCCGACGTTTTCCCAACTTTGTTTACACAACAGAAGTTGTGCACATTTTCTCTCCTGCAGGCATAAATAACCTGCAAGATGGTGCCAGTGCTTGGTGACTGTGTCCTCTTACCAAAGAAGGATCTACTAGCATTTAATACAATCAGTCTACTTACTCTTTTTAAATAGCTTTTATCTATTGTACTCGAGTTTGATGCGATTGTATATAGATTATCTGATCTGATTGGATAGCATGTAAAAGTAAGCATTTCACAGCACCTCTGTACTTGTAACAATAATAAATCTCAATCTTTAAATTGGATAGTTTGGATACAAACTTGCAAAAATATAACTATTGCATTGTTGTATTTGCATCTGCTCAGCGGGATGCCTCTTTAGGCAACTGGGAGACCTGACTGGGCAACTATGGAACTCACTGCAGGCTCTTTAAACACCTTCCAAAGTTCAGCACATGCATAAACTAAGAGGGATTGCTTTATTTAGCTTTAAGCTGCTGACATGCTCATTCCAAGGGTGCCTTGGTCATGACACCATCACCAACAGTGCATTTACAACCTTTCTAGCTGAGCGTGGCATGGTTTGCAGGAATGCCAACAGCTGCCACGACAGCGTCAACGCTCAATGATGGATGTGCCCTTAAATATGGACGGATTTCAACAGTAGCCACATATTCAGAATAGCTTATGACAGTGAAAATAAAATGAACATTTTCTGCAACAGAAAACAATCTTTTCAGTATAATACCTATGCACAGGTTTTGGGTGCCCAGCATTACATCACACCAGCTCTGTGATTGCATGATTTTTTGTTGCTTTACCCTTAACCTTGAAGTACCTAACGAGATTATAACATTCTTCTGCACGGGCATAATTTTGGAAGAATTCTTATTATTGGCAAGAGCCTGTGGCTATCTCCTACCATAGTGTTTGAATGATATCTTTAGTTTTAGTTTTTTTTAAAAAAGTTTTAGAGATACAGCACGGAAACAGGCCCTTCAGTCCACTGAATCCGTGCGGACCAGCGATCCCTGCACACCCGCACTATCCTACACACACCAGGGACAATTTACATGTATACCAAGTCAATTAACCCACAAACCTGTACTTCTTTGGAGTGTGGGAGGAAACCGGAGCACCTGGAGAAAACCCACACAGGTCACAGGGAGAATGTATCAACTCCGTACATGATCGAACCTGGGTTTCTGCCGCCGTAAGGCAGCAACTCTACTCCTGCATCACCGTGCTGCCCTGGTGGGTCTCCTCCCATCAATGTCACACTGCACCACACTCCTTACATTCCTGTCACCATGACTTCAATTGTGATACGCTCTCCCCTTTTCCAAAGCAGCCACAATGTATTGCATGGCTGCCATAGAGTGTGCGACTCAAACTGACGCCCTACTCTTATTGGTGTGCATTCAATAGTTCCAGATCTTTTAAAAATTTGGACCAACGTGATATTCAAATTTTAAATTGATTTGGCACTGCTTTCAGGATTAAAAGAGCTCTTCTGTTGAAATTAAGGACCAGCTAAACCTCTGGAGAATCATCATCTTAGATTCCAAATAACTATGCTTAATTAGGCTAATATAGCAATAAAAAGCTTAGGGACTACCATTACTGAAATGTTAAATTTTAAATCATTTTCTTCTAATCTGTGTATTTCATCCAATTAAGTTCAAATTGCAGGACACTCACCTTGCATATATGTTAAGTGACTGTAATTGTGTACATCAATAATGAAATATGTGATTTTTCACTACAAAACAAATGTTATGTTTTAGAAAATGTAAATGACATTTAAGAAGTCAGAGGGTCCTTGGCACAGTATAACTATACTTGAAGATGGCATTTCAGATAGATGGTTATACATATAAAATTATAAAAGGACTGGACAAGCTAGATGCAGGAAAAATGGTCTCAATGTTGGGCGAGTCCAGAACCAGGGGCCACAGGCTTAGAATAAAGGGGAGGTCATTTAAGACTGAGGTGAGAAAAAACGTTTTCTACCCTAGAGTTGTGAATTTATGGAATTCCCTGCCACAGAGGGTAGTGGAGGCCAAATCACTGGATGGATTTAAGAGAGAGTTAGATAGAGCTCTAGGGGCTAGTGGAGTCAAGGGATATGGGGAGCAGGCAGGCACGGGTTATTGATAGGGGACGATCAGCCATGATCACAATGAATGGCGGTGCTGGCTCGAAGGGCTGAATGGCCTCCTCCTGCACCTATTCTCTATGTTAGGAAGGCATGTGGGATATTGGCTGCCTTTAGTTGGGGCTTTGATTCAAAGAGCTGAAAGGTTATGCTCCAACTTTACAAAACATCAGTCAGACCTCATATGGATTACCAGTGTTGGTCATCAGGAGAAAGTGGAGGGGCTAGTCCCCCTCCTCCCCGGTATGGAGGAGGTAAAGAGAACACACAAGCCATCTTGGGGAGCAGCTGCTAACCAGCAGCCGTCCGTTTACTTCGCTTTTTAAAAAAGTTTTTAGTAAGTCCTGTGTTTCGTCCGTTGGAGAAATGGACTTTTTAATGTGGGGGGTAGGGGGCAATTTTACTTCTAGGTCCCTACCTGGTCGGTGAGGCAGCTTTTTCTCCGGGCTGCCCGTCGACCCATCCTCGTGGCCTACCAGCGGGCTTGGAGCGCCGTTTCCTGGTGGGGACCGCCCAGCACCTCGGCCTCGGTGGCGGGACAGCGCTGGGGCGCTGTCGCAGAGATGAGCGGGCGATGCCTTGCCTGGGTCGCCGCGCTGGAGCTCCGGTGAGCTGTGACCGCCGAGTTCAACACCTCCGGGCTGCGGGTCTGCGGAGCGGTGCGGGCGGCGCCGATTTCAACATCGGGAGCCTGGGAGCTCCAGGCCGGCGCGGCCTTGTCGGCTTCGGAAGCCGCGGTCTCCGGCTAGGAAGCGGCCGTTCCAGGTGGCCCAGCCGCTGAGAGGACTCTCCCGACGCCGGGGCAAGATCACCCGGTGAGAACGGCCAGGAACATCGGGCCTCCGTAGAGGCAATTGCGGTGGCCTCAATAGGCCTGACTTTGGGTGAACTTGGGGTTGGGGACTGGACATTGTGCCTTCCCCCACAGTGGTATCCATTGTGGGGGGATGATTTTTTTTGTCTGTAAGTAATCCTGTTAGTCTGTGTCCAAGATGGCTGTCGGAAGGGAGAGTGGACGCTGGCGCGCTTTAGCTGCCGCTGCTCTCTCTTCACATTGTGTTTTTGATTTTTTGTTTTTGGACTGAATTCTGTTTTTAATTTGTGTTTCTGTGATGTCTTTATTATTTATTTTATTCTGATTATATGTTTTTTATTCCTGTTAATCTCTGTAAGGTGTCCTTGAGATTCCTGAAAGGCGCCCAAAAATAAAATTTATTATTATTATGATTATTATTATGATTGGGGTGTATAAAATTATGAAAGGTATAGATAGGGTAGGATAAAAGTAGGAGGTCACTGATTTAGTGTTAATGGGTAGAGATTTAGAAGGGATCGGAGGGGGGACCTTTCTCACGCAGACAGTGGCTAGGAATGCACTGCCAGAGTCAGTGATGGAAGCAGAGTTGCGGAGAGCATTTATTCAGTATTAAGATAAGCACTTAAATTCCTTGACATAAAAGGCTACAGGCCAAATGCTGGAAGGTGTGATGAACATGGAAGGCTGCCTATTGGTCATCATGGACATGGTGGGTTGTGGACTGTGTCCTTGCTGCCTGACTGTGCAAACCAAGAGTTGATGGTGCTTGTTGTTAATGTCCGAGATTTATCACTGCACCTCAAAAGGTTAAGCTGTCACATGGCAGGTCATGTGGTGAGATCCATCAAACGGACCAAAGATGCCGTAGAAAAGACAAGACTTACCACCACTATTACAATTCTACTCCAAAATAGAGGGGTTCATACCTACACTGCATCTCATTTTGCTGATCCATTACCTTGTCCTTACTGACCTGCATTAACTCCCTGAACTGAAGGAGTTCAACTTCATACCTTTGCCCTTATCCAGCTCCAACTGTGAACTCTCTAGGGTTATACCATCCCACATCTATTTTTCAGATCCTGGTGTCCCTCCGCTCTTCTAGCTTTCTTCCCTCCCACTCCTGCAATCAGTCTGAAGAGTCCCAACCCAAAAGATCACATATCCATGTGTCTCCAAGGATGGTGCCCAATCCACTGAGTTACTCAAGCATTTTGTGTCTTTCCTCCATAAATAATAGCATCACCTTTGACTGATATATGTAACTTACTCATTAGTCCTTCCAAACCCCACAATCATATAAGACTCATTGTGTAAGACACAAAGTTGGATATTTGTGGGGGGTTTTCCTAAAGCATTACTGATAAATACTTCAACCTCTTTCTATTAGCTACCAGTCAACCATGCTCATCACCTGATGTATGAAGTAAATAACACCATCTTATGAAACAGTTTAAAAGATGCACAACTTGATTATGTGTCATGCCACATTGATGTATTGGTGATACTTCAGAAATAAATATTTAGCTCCATAAAAATCATGAACATTCTAAAAAGCACCAAAAACACCCGAATTTATCATTATGAAAAAAAGAATTTTTAAACAAATATTTTCATGATTTTTTTGATGCTGAAAAGCATACTGCCTGAACCTAATTTTTTTTTCCCCAATTAGAAAAAAGTGAGACAC
This sequence comes from Amblyraja radiata, assembly GCF_010909765.2. NCBI lineage: Eukaryota > Metazoa > Chordata > Chondrichthyes > Rajiformes > Rajidae > Amblyraja > Amblyraja radiata. The sequence continues at coordinate 97,536,583 of NC_045961.1, forward strand.
TATATAATTTTCTGGATTTACATGCTAGAAAATGCAGCCATTGATAGTATCGAAACATCTCTTTTATTTTCAAAAATACACAAGCTCATGATCTCAACACAGAAAAGTATGAATTCGCACAACAAATATACACTGCAAGATTCTATAAAACAAATTATACACAAAGATTAAATATGTACACCATATTCTAATAACTTAGATTGCCACAGCAAATTTTCATTTCAAATATTTTGTGTAAAAAGAACCTTACCCTTTAAACATAAGGCACATTGTTAAGGTCAGCGCAGAGTGATCATTGGGCAACTGTGAATGGAAAAATGTTCGTACGTCGGCGATATATTTTTGTTCTTGTGGAATGTAGTGACGGTTGATCCAAACAGGAATTGAATGTTCTAAATGCTAACCAGAGATGACTAATAAAAGTCAGCTGCAGAGATGCTGTAAATGTTTCAGTGGTCCAGATGACTGAAACGTCATTATTACCAGTGTTCAGAACCATTACTGCAGTGTGTAAGAGCACATTCAGGTAAGAGCAATTTCACACAAAATCCATATTATTTTCTTTAACTTCCACACTTAGTTCACTACATTTAACAATAGTTAGGCGAGGCACCTCAGTTTTTATGGCTTTACAGTATGCAGCTACACTGTTTTTTTTTTTAAAGTGGTGGAAGTCAAAAAGAACCATTAAACAACGAATACTTGTGCATCACTGCAATAAATCCTCTGCTGTATAATGTTGACTTTTACAAAATTATGTTTAGCTTTTGAACCCACTTGCACCTCCAGCCAACTGCAATACGTGAGTTACACAGATGTCATGTTTGCTCCAGAATTAATGGAGTACCAAGTAGCTCACTGCACAGTGAAAATACTCTGCACTTCCAGGGAAGACGAGTAAGAAACTCACCTCACTTATCTTTGTCCAACATACGTGCCATTCCATTCTTGACAGCTATTCTCAAACTTACAACTTAGAAAGATTCTGTGTGTTCACTCCAACTCTAAAACTGAAAACGAGGGTTTTGAAAAAACTTTTCCTCCAGCATTGCCTACAATTGGTAAAGAGGCCAGGAGCAATTCAATTCTGATTTTAAATTTGTTGCTTGTATTTCAAAGTTCTCCAAAGCAGACCTGCTGCAGGGACTCCCACATCCGACAATGTACTCTTGAATTAATGTTCATCTATACCAAAAGACTCCACACTCATCACAGGGCACTTCAGAATCTTCAACAGTAAACTTTCAGCTCATTTCTTGGATGCTGATTATTATTTTTTTCTTTTTTAAACGAACACTCATTTCAAAAGGATCCAAACTAAAATAAACAAAAACTTGTCAAATATTGCTCTTAAAACATTATGTGTAATATATTACACCCGTTAAACAAACAAACAAACAGTAAGACTACGGCAAGCAAGAATTGTATTGTCCTATCTGGGACACATGACAATAAACTCTTTTGACTTGATAGTTGCAGAACAGGGCGGCAGACACCCGGGTTTGATCCTGACCTCAGGCACTGTGTGGAACTTGCATGTTCTCCCTGTGACCATGCAAGTTTCTTCTAGGTGCTCTGGTTACCGCATTCCAAAGACATGCAGGTTTTTTTGGCCTCTAAATAGCCCTTAGTGTGTAGGGGGAGGAAGTGGGATAAGATTGAATTAGTGTATGGCTGATCAATGGTGGGCATGAACTTGGTGGGCCAGTGTGCCTGTTTCCACGCTGTACAACTAGACTAACCTAAAATTAAACCTTTTCCTCTCTACTAGATTTAGAGGGAAATACTTCTAACACTTTGGGAGCAGATTCTCACTTGAAGATGTTCAAGTGAGCTACTCAACTAAAAGGGGAAAATGTACAAACATTTGTTTAGTCTAATTGCACAACTCCTGACAGCTTCATTGAATCTTTAAACTTTTTGCATACTTAAACGGTTATACTTAAATGGTTCTTCAGATTTTAGATCTCCAGACAAACCAAGCGACTTTAAAAGAAAAAAAAAAAACTGGTGGCATATTTATGAATGTTCACCTAATAAATAATTCCTATTTTGAAAATTATGTTGCCCTTTTATTTGTAGGAATGGTCAAAACAGACAAATATAAAGTATCCTTGGCTGTAAGGCATTTTGGGAGGCGAGATACTGCAAGATATCATTTAGTTGTGTCCATTTTATTCACCTCTGGTCATAATCGAATAGCTGTCAATTTTTAAGGATTAAAGAAAATGAGGAGAGATGGAATCCTTAAGTTAAGACTTTTGCATAGAACAGAGTGCACTGAAATTTTCATTGAACGAAACATACAAGCCAGAGCAGTGGTGCAGCTAGTACAGCTATCATTTCACAGCTCCAGCAACCCAGGTTCAATCCAGATCTTGTGCTGTACGTACCTTGCACAATCTCTCTGTGACAATATAAGCTACATCTCAGTGCTTCCTGCCTCATCTCTAAGGGGGCTAGTAAGTTAAATATTTCCTAGAGTATAGAATCTGGGTGGGGGTTGAAAGCAAATATGGGTAGAATACAATTTAAGTAGTCTACGATTAGTGTAAATACAATGGTTGGCACAGAATCAGTGGGCTGGAGGAACCATGTTTGTGTTGCATCACTTTAACCCAAGGGTTCCCAACCTGGGGGTAAATTTACCCCCGGGGGTAAATTTGTTGATTCTGGATTTGTACATATTTTTTCTCATTGACCGACTGTGTTTGGTTCTGGTATACCGGTACCTGTTCATCATTAGTTGTGCATAAATAAGTGAAATAACATCGTTATGTGCTATTAAAGCTGCCAGGGGTAAACGGGACAAAAGAGGTTGGGAAGCCTTGCTCTAACCCAAAGTATGGCTCAGTAGCATACTACTAATAATAATAATAATAATAATAATAATAATAATAATAATAAGAATAGTTCAGTTGCAAGAACTTTCATACCTTCAAATTTCTTTTTTTGGAACAAAACAGTGGGGTCCTTCAGTAGTCAGAGAGTTCAGAGTCCCTGTGGTCAACAACAAATAAAGTCAGTATTAAATTAATACATATTCCCCAAGCCATATTATAGTTGCATATCCAATATGTTAAATCTTAAGAGTTTAGTTTTTGTAAACCAGCATCTACAGTACGTTGTTTCTAAGTTAGGATTCATTGGTTGCCAGAGACTGGCAATGAATGTTGAAATGCCATTGCCCAAGAGACATGCATCACCATGTGCTGCAATCCAACCAATATACTAAGCCTTAAAGGCTAATACCAGTGCTAAGATACTCAGAAACAATCAAAATGTGCTTTGTACTGTACATCATTTGCAGAGGCAAGTTCTTGCTTTTGCTTATACCCTCCAAAATATCTTATCTTATTTATTTTTAAAAACAGACCACAAAAATGACGACTCATGGTAGACTGCTACCATATGGTTACAATTCTCCTCAAAATATATTTTCCATTCATAATTCCTATTAAGGAATTAAAGCCTCAAGTTGTTGATGTTGAACAGCTCGATGGGTTGTCCCTAAAGGCATTGCACTTAATAGAAACATAAAGTACAAAGCTAAAAAACTACTCTACAATCCATCTGCCTGGTTCTTAAAAACATACCTGAAAATAAGAAACATTAGTGATGCATAGAATTCTAATTAACCTTCTCCACCGACTCAAACTTGCATTGAGGATAACAACTGACCGATTAAAAATCAAATGATCAATGGCAATGTCAACGTGCTCCTTAAAAAAATACTTCTCTCCCAATAAATATTTAATACCCTTGCCAAACACACACACAAAAAAATATTTTTTCAGCTCAGAACATCACCATTTTATACAGTGACATACAAATATTTAAGTTCTGCCAATCACATCACAATTATTGATGTGCTGTTCATTTTGTAGCTCCACAGAAGTGGAGAGAAAACGACAACTCCCAAATGCAATTCACTCTAAATGGCACCCAAGGATATTGTGTAGAACTCGGCAATTTAATCAGTCAGATTTTGCTTGGCTGCAGGTGCCAATCTCAAGTTATCATTCACACGTTAAGTTGATTATTCAGTTTTCCGTTGGCTACACCTGGTTAATGAGACTCGTTCTTATTTACGATTTTTAATTCCAATTTTGCAAATTAGAAGTGAATTGGTAATTTGGTTAAGGTTAATTGGAATTCTATGCCTCGCTAATGTTCCGTACTTCCAGGTATGTTTTTAAGAGCCAGTCTTAGTGGATTGTGGAGCCTCTTTTAGTCTTGTACTTTGTTTCTAATATGTGTAATTCCTTTATAGATAAACTTTCATCAGTGGATGTTCACAGGATGAAAGACTATCAATAAATATAGACATACAATCTCTAATTTTTTATTTTTCTCACGTGAATCTTTTGACAACTGGCACTTTCCGCACACTGAAAATATCATAATTCTCTCTCTCTTTGGTAAAGGCCATGGGAGAGGAAACATTAGATCTTTAGTTAAGACCTTGTTAGGAATGTGCTACAAAACACATTTAATGTTGTTGTTCAGCTGGAAAGGGTGCAGAAACGATTTACGAGGATGTTGCCAGGACTCGCGGGCCTAAGTTATAGGGAGAAGTTGAGCAGGCTAGGACTTTATTCCCGGAAGTACAGGAGTATGAGGGGTGATCTTATAGAGGTGTACATGAGGATAACGTAAATGCACAGTCTTTTACCCAGAGTAGAGGAATCAAGAACCACAGCACATAGGTTTAAGGTGGGGGGGGGGGGGGGGAGAAATAACAGGAACCTGCAAGACAACTTTTTACACAAAGGATGGTAGGTATATGAGGAATATGGAACGAGCTGCTGGAGGAGGTAGTTAAGGCCGGTACTACAATAGTATTTAAGAACCATGTATATAGTTACATGGTTAGGATAGGTTTTGAAAGATATGGGGCAAATGCAGGCAGGTACGACTTGGGTGGATGGGGCATGTTGGTTGGTGTGGGCAAGTTCGGCATAAAGGCCTGCTTTCACACAGTACAACTCTATGACTCTGAAGCACAGGTTTTACTGCTCCACATAGGAGACAGCATTGTTGTGTTGAAGGTAAAGGTGCCAGGCTCATGCCGTGAAAATAATTTGAAGAGTTAGTGCCCATAGTTAGATTCCCATACCGCAATTTCTACAGGTGTTGATAGAAAGCATCCTATTGGAATGCATCACAGGTTGGTTTGGTAACACCTCTACCCAAGACCACCAGCCATAATCACAGACCACTCACACCCCAGTCATTCTCTCATTGTCACAAATTCATGAACAGCTTCCTCTCCGCTGTTATCAGGCTACAGACCGTTTCCTCCATAAACTAGGGTGCAGTCCCAATTTACAAACCAACCTCATTGCAGATTTAACTTTTTTTAATAATCTGTACTCTCTCTGTAACACTATCACCCTGTAACACTATGTTTAGGTATGTTTTTCTTTGCACTAGCTATTGCACTTGATTGTACTCGTACAGCATAACTTGATTGAATAACACAAACACCATTTATCATTGTGCTTCGGTACAGGTGACAATAATAAACAAATACCAATGTCAATAGGTTAGCAGATCCTTGGGATTTGTCAGCCTTTAGCCTCATTAAATTCCTTAGCCCTTTCATTAATCAATTCATTTATTTATTTCCTCCCTAGTGCTAAAAAAAATTGTAACTTCAAGTACCCTTAGCATTCAACTTGGTATGCACACCATTTGAAAAAAACTTTAAAAAGTTGTGTAAACTGTATGTTGATGGAAAGAACATTAAAATCGGTTAAAGTTGCTTTTCCTCGAGTTTAATGTCATGCGTTTGACTGGATTTTAATTTAATTCAATAGGTGGCAGTAAACCTCTGTATTTTTCATATGTCAGCCTATGAAGGAAATCTAACAGCAATCTGACCTGACCCTACACCATTCTTTAAAAAAAAACTTGTGGCTGTTAAATTACAGAAAAATGATGCGATAACATAAAATGGGTAAGCAGGATAGTCTTGGTTCGTGCATCCCATTAATCAATGCAATTTAGCTTTGTAAAATACATACAGGAAGGACAGAGACACAAAATTAAAGAACAATTGAACTCAATGCCTAATCAAGTACAGAAAATAAAAAGCGTGGATTAAAACAGGATGGGAAAAAAAGACAAAATTACAATCACCCCCAAAATATCCACGAATCACTATATTTTCTGTAATGTTAATAGATAGAAATTAAAAATTATATTAAATGGAATCAGAGATGAAATTACAAGCCATATATATCAGTTACATATTCAGTTTGTAGCAAATGCACAAAAACAACTTAATGACACTCAATTCGCGTGAATGTACAGATAGTGAACTAGAATCAACTTGGGTGAAGTTAGCAGCAGCAAACCAGCTAAACTCAAGTGTGAAAAACTTATGAAAATGTTCAAAATGTAAAAACAAGGAAGGGCCTCGACCCGCAACATCACCGATCCATGTTCTCCAGAGATGCTGCCTCACCTGTTGAGTTATTCTAGCATTTTGTGTCCTTTTGAAAATTCTACTCTGACTAAAATTGTCAGAGTACAATTAATTTGATAGCAAATTCTGGCCTATCATTAGATCTGAAGTTGCTTTGGGATAATTACATTAGCAATGAATCCTTGTACCTTAAAAAAATTAAAAATGCATTTACTGTGGTCATGACTTCAAAGAATTGCATTTAGTTTCTCTCTTTTTTAATACCATGGCCAGTGTCACAATGCCTTTTACCACTATCACGATCAATGAGTTTCAGACGCACCCAAATGCGTACATTTGAACCATCACAATTTGTACAAAAATAAAATTTAAAGTGCAAGGGAGATTATTATTATGTTCTTATTTTGGAGAATTGTTAAGGGACAACTTTAATTAGAAAACATCAAAATGAACAGTAATCAATGAGACATTTTGTCCAAATTAAAATGAACACTCATAACTTCAATTACCAAAGTGTACTGTCACAGCCTTTGTTCCAATGCATAATATAAAATTATGTATGAAGAAGCTACTTTAATTAAACAGATGTTCATTTCAGAATGAAATCCAGTCCATATTTTGAAAATGCCACCTGGAAACTAATGCGGACACAATATAGAGACAATCATTCAGGATACAATTGAATAAAAAAGAAACAGATGCTGGAAACCTGCAATAAGAAGGCTGGAAACGACATTAAAGCTTTCATTGTTAATTTTATATCTCTCCCCATTGTCTAAGCTGCTGACCATTTTCAGCATTATGGCAGGACTGATTCCAAGTATGAATTTGGTATATTGCAAAAGAAAGCCTTTAACTACTTAAATTAGTAATACAGTGTCCTCCATAATGTTTGGGACAAAGACCCATCATTTATTTATTTGCCTCTGTACTCCACAATTTGAGATATGTAATAGAAACAAAAGTCACATGTGGTTAAAGTGCACATTGTCAGATTTTAATAAAGGTCATTTTTATACATTTTGGTTTCACCATGTACAGCTGTGTTTATACATAGTCCCCCCCCCCCATTTCAGGGCACCATAATGTTTGGGACACAGCAGTGTCATGTAAATGAAAGTAGTCATGTTTAGCATTTTGTTGCATATCCTTTGCATGCAATGACTGCTTGAAGTCTGTAATTAATGGACATCACCAATTGCTGGGCGTCTTCTCTGATGATGCTCTGCCATCTTTGGCTTATGCTGGTTTTGGGGGCTCATCCCCTTCAGTTTTCTCCATCATATAAAAGGCATGCTCAATTGGGTTCAGATCGGGTGATTGACTTGGCCACTCAAGAATTGACCATTTTTTAGCTTTGAAAAACTCCCTTGTTGCTTTAGCAGTATGTTTGGGATCATTGTCTTGCTGTAGAATGAACTGCTGGCCAATGAGTTTTGAGGCATTTGTTTGAACTTGAGCAGACAGGATGTGTCTATACACTTCAGAATACATTATGCTACTACCATTTGCAGTTAAAGAAGGTAAGTGAGCCAGTTCCTTCAGTATCCATACATGCCCAGGCCACAACACACCCACCACCGTGTTTCACTGATGAGATGGTATGCTTTGGATCTTGGGCAGTTCCTTCTCTGCTCCATACTTTGCTCTTGTCATCAGTCTGATATGTTAATTGAATTGAATTGAATCCTTTATTTGTCATTCAGACCTTTCGGTCTGAACGAAATGCTGTTGCCTGCAGCCATACATGTAATAATAACAAAACACAATAAACACGAATTAACATCCACCACAGTGAGTTCACCAAACACCTCCTCACTGTGATGGAGGCAAAAGTCTTAGAGTTACTGTCTCTTCCCTCCTCTTCTCCCTCTGTGCCGAGGCGATACCCCACCGGGCGATGGCATCAGTCCCGCGGTTCAAGCTCCGTGGCCCGGGGGTGGTCGAAGCTGCCCGCAGCTGTTGCAACGGGTGCTCAGGAAAACAGGCACCAGCCTGTAACCTGCGAGCTCCCGACATTGTCCTCCACTGGCCCGCGGCCGAGCCCCGGATCCAGGTCGCCGCCGCCAGAACGCCGCCTCAGCCGCCGGAGCACCGTCTCCGCCCCGCACCGGTCCGCTCGCACGGCAGCGTCTCAGCCCCGCACCGGGCTGCTCACACGGGAGCGCCTTCCAGCCGGTAGCCGTGCCGCCCGCACGGGAGTGTCTCAGCCCCGCGCCGTCCGCCCTCACCGGAGCGCCGAGTCGTGCCGCTGCCCGGACGTCGCCACAGCTCGAAGACGGCCAGCCTCGCGTTGGTGAGTCCTGGCTGGCTCTACCTCCGGACCCTCGAGGTCGGTCACAGGTTGGAAGCCGCCAGCTCCGCCATTAGGCCTCAGCGCAGACGGGGGAAGAGAAGGGGGATACGACAAAAAGTCGCATTCCCCCGAAGGGAGAGACAGAAAGCTCTGTTTCACCCTCCCCCCACACACATAACACCACCTAATAACCAAAAAAATTACTAAACTAGACAAAAAAAACAACACAAAAAGTAAAAACAGACAGACTGCAGGCGAGCCGCAGCTGTATCACAGCGCCGCCACTTCCGGAATAATCTTTGTCTCATCTGTCCACAAGACCTTTATCCAGAACTGTGGTTGCTCTATTATGTACTTCTTGGCAACCTGTAACCTGGCCATCCTATTTGTGCGGTTAACCAGTGGTTTGCATCTTGCAGTGCAGCCTCTGTATTTCTGTTCATGAAGTCTTCTGCGGGCAGTGGTCATTAACAAATCCACACCTGACTCCTGAAGAGTGTTTCTGATCTGTCGGACAGGTGTTTGGGGATTTTTCTTTATTATAGAGATAATTCTTCTGTCATCAGCTATGGAGGTCTTCCTTGGTCTGCCAGTTCCTTTGCGATTAGTAAGCTCACCAGTGCTCCCTTTCTTCTTAATGAGGTTCCAAACAGTTGATTTTGGTAAGCCTAAGGTTTGGCTGATGTCTCTAACAGTTTTATTCTTGTTTCTCAGTCTCATAATGGCTTCTTTGACTTTCATTGGCACAACTTTAGTTCTCATGTTGATAAACAGCAATAAAAGGTGATGGAAAGACTGGAGAAAAGAATAGGTGCTGAGAGCTCCCTTATACCTGCATTAAGGAGGCAATTAAGCACACCTGGGCAATTACAAACACTCGTGAAGCCATGTGTCCCAAACATTATGGTGCTCTGAAATAGGAGACTATGTATAAACACAGCTGCAATTTCTACATGGTGAAACCAAAATGTATAAAAATGGCCTTCATGAAAACCTGACAATCTGCACTTTAACCACATGTGATTTTTACTATTACAAATCTCAAATTGTGGAGTAAAGAGGCAAATAAATAAATGATGGGTCTTTGTCCCAAACATTATGGAGGACACTACTTAGTTTTAGGAATACAGTGGGGAAACAGGCCCTTTGGCCCACGCCGACAAGCGATCACCCATTAGTTCTCCCACTAGTTCTATCCTACACATTAGGGACAATTTACAGAAGTCAATTAACCTACAAACCTGCACGTCTTTGGAATGTGGGAGGAAACCAAAGCACCCAGGGAAAATACACTTCGTACAGACAGAATCTGTAGTCAGGGTCAAACCCAGGTCTCTGGCAGGTAGCAGCTGTAAGGAAGCAGCTCTACAGCTGCACCACTGTGCCGCCCAGTCTTGAGCCAAATTGTTCCCAGTCATTTTCAGAGATGGAAAACATAAAGATTTTAATAGGAAATGATCCAAACGTACAAACACATTCAAATGGGAAAATGACAGGCAGGCATTCAGGAGAGTCTAAAAGTATATTATGGGAGGTAATAAAAGAAGTTCATAAATTAAAACTTGTTTAGTTGACAAGTTACTTAGCATGCTGTCATTTGGCCACATAAATACGGGTATGAAACTGTCAAAGTTAATACTATTTTACTCAACTTTCTAATCATTTCAATAGAAAATGGAAATGACTGACAACTTATTGTCATAAACCAATGTATATATAACATGTTGATTATAGATCACTTGATAACTATGGGGATATTTTTTGTTTGATTCAAATGCAACTTTGTAAATAAATAATTGAGCAGTTATTATATGGGAGACTATTAGCAATGGAAATGAGCGATAGGCTTCTTCTGCCTGCTCCACCATTCAGTAAGATCATGATTGATATTAAGTTGAGCCTCAACATTTTCTTGCCTGATTTTCATGAACCTTATTCTCAAAATCTATATCAGTCTGATACTGAGCGCACTGAATGACTCAGCATCAACAGCTCTGGGAATAATTATAAAGATTCACAACCTTTGAAGTTCTTCCAAATCTCAGTCTGACGTAGTCAATTCAATCCTCAAGGCGTGTAGGAAAGAACTGCAGATGCTGGTTTAAATCAAAGGTACATGCTGCCTGTCCCGCTGAGTTACTCCAGCATTTTGTGTCTGCCTTCAATCCTCAAGACAATGTTTTCAAGTTCATCTATGCTCTGAGATGATGGATTCAAAAAATTTCCAAGTCAAAATAACACTCGAGTCTCAGGCATGATATTCCTTTTTTACAATTAAAAGTTATGTTTGACATACAGTGAATAGAACATGCAGCGAGTAGAATAAAGAATTGCTAGACACAATGGAGCTGGAGTAACTCAGCAGGTCAGGCAGTATCTCTGGAGAACATGGAAAAGTGACATTTCAGGTCTGGATCCTTCTATCGCCAGTCGGAAGGGTCCCGACCTGAAACGTCACCTATCCATGGTTTGCAGAGATGCTCCCTGACCTGCTGAGCTATTGCAAAAATTGTAGTTTGTTTTCGTCACTTTGTGTCTTTTTTTGTAAACCAGCGTCTGCAGTTCCTTGTTTCTACTCTTCCGATTTACTGGAATGCTTTCTGGGACAATGGGTTTGCTTTATGGAGACAGCTAGCTCTGTATTCTCCAGTGCTCAGGAGGTGAAAGTGATGGTCTGGTTTAGATTAGCTTAGTTTATTTTCAGGTGTTCAAGGTACAGTAAAAAACAATTATGTTGCGTGCTATCCAGTCAACGGAAATACTATACGTGATTACAATCAAGCCTTCAACAGTTTATAGATACAGGATAAGATCATAAGATAATAAGTGATAGCAGAATTAGGCCATTCGGCCCAATATGTCTTTTCCGCCATTTAATCGTGACTGATCTCTCCCTCCTAACCTCATTCGCCTGCCTTCTCTGCATAACCTCTGACACCCATATTAATCAAGAATATATCTTTCTGCCTTAAATATATTGACTGACTTTGCCTCCACAACATTCTGTGGTAAAGAATTCCACAGATTCACCACCCTCTGACTAAAGAAATTCCTCTTCATCTCCTTCCTAAAAGAAAGTCCTTTCATTCTGATGCTATGACCTCTAGTCCTAGGCTCTCCCACTAGTGGAAACATCCTCTCCACATCCACTCTATCCAAGCCTTTCACTATTCTGTACATTTCAATGAGGTCCCCCCTCATTCTTCTAAACTCCAGCCAATATAGGCACAGTGCTGTCAAAGGGAATAATGTTTAGAGCAAGTATAATATTTAGTCCTTGATTATGCTGGTGGCCTTGCTGAGGCAACGTTAAGTGTAGATGGAGTTAATGCAAGGGTGGTTGGTTTGCGTGATGGTCTGGGCTGCGTTCATTGGAAGTTTGAGTTCACATCGTGTGCCAACAGGCTGGATGCATTGAGCACGTTACCACTGGCTGAATAGTCTGGAACCAGAGATCACATTCTCAGAATAAGGAATTGGTGATTTAGGATTGAGATGAGAAATGTCTTCATTTACATACAAGGATCATTAGATTTCTGGACATGAACTACTATCTACCACTTTGGTGACCCTGGAACTAGCCTTGATCAGACTTTGCACTAAACGGTATTTCCTTACCATGTATCTATACACTGTAAATGGCTCGATTGTAATCATGAATTGTCTTTCTGCTGACTGGATAGCATGCAACAAAAGCTTTTCACTGTACCTCGGTACACGTGACAATAAACTAAGCTTTAACTGTAACATTAAGGGAATCTGGTGTTAGAGCAGGAAAATGACAGATTGAAGATCAGCCATGTTCATGATGAAAGGGATAGCAGGCTCAGATGGTCAATTAGAAAGGAACAGAGACAGGGAACTGCAGATGCTGGAATCTTGAGCTAAGCACAGAGTACTTAGGAACAAGATTTGATCATCTAAGCTCTTGAACTTACTCCATCCATTACCCCTCATTGGATGCATTTTGAACATTTCTTGTTTTAAGATTTGTAATCCCTTCTCTAAAAGAACTCTAACCTCTAAGTGAAACTTGCACTTTACTCAGAGCATCTCCACTCTACTGGTTCAAATATTGTTTAAACTTTCAAATCTACTAGACTGTAGTTCAATATCTGTAGTGGCTGGAGGGCATTGTAGTTTCTGCACTACAGTATTGTACTCAACATCTTAATCAGAATTGGCTTTCAGTAAATGCACCAAGTCCACAAATATGAGACAATGAGAAAGCCCTCATGAGACTCCAATTGTGGTTAATTTTAACTGACCACATCCGAATACCCATCGGGGTATAATGAACCATCACCAGTAGATGCACAGCACTTGACCCAGCTCGCCACAAAACATTGTTACACTTTCCTGTCCAAGTCACTTTGGACTAACACACTCTTGCCTGCTCCTACAATTTTCAACGCCACGTGTCCTTAGATTTGCTGTATTATCAAGCATAATTTTTGAAATCCATCTGAAGGCAGTGACGAATATTTCTTCAAGATTTCTTACTTGAAAGCGTTTCAGAAATTACTATTAGGTTTTCCTTTGTTGTCAAAAGTAGGACTCAAATGGTTTTAAAATGTGACAAACTGTAGCCAACTATTTGAAAAGTCCCTTTTTATTTCAGAATCAAAGAACCTACTTCAATATACACAATTCTAATGTTCTGACACCTCATACAGCATTGACAAAAGCAAAATACCACAGAAACTAAAAATCTAAACCAAAAAACACTGGAAAAGCTCAGCAGATCACACAAACTCCATGGAACCCAAATGCTAATTCTACTTTATTTCACATTGCGCTGAATTGTGCTTTGCTATGCTATTTAGAATGGACAAACTGTATAATATTAATCACAGCATTAATTTCAAAATGTTTTAAAGACCACGGTCATTTAAGTAGAAGGTCAGTAAAGGGAGGAAGTGAGAGATAAAAAGGGTACAATAAGAAAATGGTAATCCATCGGAATACAAGATCAGGCATGTGCGACACAGTAGTGCATCATTTCATACCACTACCACGTAACTCCAGGTATCTGGATTCAATCCTGACATTAGGTCCTGTCTGTTCAGTATTTACACAGTCTCTCCATGATTGCACCGATTTCTTTCTTCATCCCAAAGACAAACTAATAGGATAATCTATTAATAGTTCATTATTACTATATATATTGCCACGAGTGGAGGCAGGAGAATTGGGGAGGAGTAGGTGGGCATATGAGAGAGAATAGGTTGCTGGGAGATATATGGGACTGATGGCTCTGTTCCAACACCCAGCATAGACTTCATGGGTAAAATGGCTGCCTCGTGTGCTGGAAGGAAATTTTTCTTTAATTATGATTTAAAAAAAATGTGCAGTTAATCTTCAAACATCGCTAAATTAATTTGCTAGTTAGTCTCTTACCCATCATTCCAGTTCTCGTTAGCTGCCTCTTCTGCCACCAGACTTTCATACTCATTTACAGCATACCGCTCCCAGTCAGTCATTTCTGGTCCCTCATTCTCCACATCCTGCTGCACAGGGAAGATTGCAATTGCAGAGGTTTCACAACAGTTTTTTACGTAGTTATGAATGGAGCTTAAAAACACTGCACAATTCTCCCTGTTTTTACAGACAGCTTAATTGTACAAGTCTTATGCATAGACTATTAATTCCAATTTTTACAGAACTACTCAATTTTATGGGCACTTTTCCCCTTGAATATCCAAAGATATAATCTGGCGTGACCTACTCTAACCAAACATATTCAAAGTTTATTTGGGTAATTGGAAATTTACCATTTATAAAATTTAAGGAAAGATCCAAGTGACAACTAGTAACTTTTATTGAAGATATAAAGAATTAAAAATGAAAATTATGCAAAGAGTAGCTTGAATAGAAACAAAGGAAGAAATTGAAAGGATGTATTTTTGTTTTTAGGGTCGATTCTTGGCAATGCATACTTGATCCAAAAGAGCCCCACACATTAGCCAGCAATAAAGATGCATATGAGAATGAGTAATGCTTGTAAGAATGTGGTGCATCCAAGTATTAATGTATATGCACCTCAAAGCCCAAAGCTCCCTCGAGAATGAAGAAGATCAACTGATAAGAAGTTATTCCCAAAAAAGGGCGATGGTGTGGGAGAAGGTGTTACTTCCTATTGAACTTGCAACAAGCTGTGATAGTGTATTCAGAATGATGCCTTTGCATTGTAGGTTTCTTTGGAGATAATCAACTGGTGGCTAAGCCTCCTCAGTACCCAATAACTTTCAGAGCAATGTAGTATCTGATGATTTCCATTATTGTTTGCATTACAATGATGCCACAACTACGATCTGAAAATGGAGTGACAGCCCAGTTGAATGGAGTCAGAGACGAGGCAAATATTTCCTTAATTATTCCTACACCGTTCCTTTTGAGGTTTAGTGACAGTAATACTAGTTTAGATAATTTATTTTGCTTAATTAAGATTGTGGAGTCTCTCATCATGGGATGTTTTAAGACTTTAGGAATGTCGCACAAAGGATATGATTTAAAACAATATGAATTAAAACAATTACCCTCTGGATAGAAAAAGGATCCTTTTGCTCGTGCTCCAAATACTTGTCGATGTTAAAAAGGGTGTCGAAAAATATATTTGCCATCTTACATTTCTTCAGATCGTGAAGTGTGATTTTTCCTGTGTACAACAAAATTGGCAAGTTAATTTAATAAAAAATATACTTTAAGCAAACTTAATAATAATATTTATTTATACTATAGCTTGGGGTTTATGCGGCTTGACAATAAAAGTCTTGAATCTCTCCTATAATATACCAAGTTGCATGTTCATACGATTCCTCCCTGATCATCTGAAGCTGCTAGTTAGCTTTTTTTCCCATTGCCAAAGCAAACACTAATACGAAAATATGTGACTGTTAAAAATCTATTCCAACATCACTGTTATCTAATATACACATTACTCACCCATTTATGGTTTCGGAAGGAGTTGTAGGTTTGCAGTTAAGAGTAGGAATACTTTTTTTTCTTTCACAAACCACTACTACCCCCCATCAGTCTGAAGAAGGGTTTTGGCCCGAAACGTTGCCTATTTCCTTTGCTCCATAGATGCTGCCGCACCCGCTGAGCTTCTCCAGCAATTTTGTCTACCTTCGATTCTCCAGCATCAGCAGTTTCTTCTTGAACACCCCCCCCAACCCCTCATCCTTTCTCCAAGTCTAGTTTGTAATAATAGCTTTACTATTAAGGACTGGCTGAGATTTCCAGAAAGTGTGCCACAATGAAACAAATGATATTCGTCATCTAATTATTGAAAACCCCGAGTTGGACGTACTTATGCTGACAAGACAAATATATCTTGCAGCACAATCATCCCACAGACATGAACACACATAGCTCCGTCAAAAAAGTAAATCAAAAGTACTTCAACATAAATATATTTCGCATAATGGCAGGCAACGCCATTGTAGTGGGAGACTCCATTGTGAGAGGTACGGACAGGGGTTTCTGCGGCAACAGACGGGATGCGAGGATCGTGTGCTGCCTTCCTGGTGCCAGGATCCAGGATGTCATGGACAGAGTGCAGAAAATCCTCAAGGGCGAAGGTGAACATCCGGAAGTGGTAGTGTATGTCAGCACAAACGATGTCGGAAAGAAGGGGATGAATATTCTGCAGCGTGACTTTAGAGTGCTCGGAAAAATGCTGAAAAGCAGGACCTCCAGGATTGTTATCTCCGGTTTGCTTCCAGTTCCTCGTGCTGGCGAGAGCAGGAACAGGGAGATACGGGACCTGAACGTGTGGCTGAGGAACTGGTGCACGGAGCAGGGATTTAGATTCTTAGATCACTGGGATCTGTTTTGGGGTAAGGGGGAACTGTACAAAAGGGACGGATTGCATCTAACAGGTGTGGGACCAGCATTCTGGCAGGCAGGTTTGCCACTGCTACACGGGTGGTTTTAAACTGAATAAGGGGGGTGGGGTGTCGAATGGGATAGTGGAGGATGGAGTTAAAGGGAAAGGGTTTCTTAAATGTGTGAGCGTAGAGACAGAGGGGTGTAAAATGAGGGTAGAAGCAATAGGTAGCAAGGTGAAAAGTAAAAGTGGCAGGCCGGCAAATCCAGGGCAAAAATCAAAAAGGGCCACTTTTCAGCATAATAGTATAAGCGGTAAGAGTGTTGTAAAAACAAGCCTGAAGGCTTTGTGTCTTAATGCAAGGAGCATTCGTAATAAGGTGGATGAGTTGAATGTGCAGATAGCTATTAATGACTATGATATAGTTGGGATCACGGAGACATGGCTCCAGGGTGACCAAGGCTGGGAGCTGAACATCCAGGGATATTCAATATTCAGGAGGGATAGACAGAAAGGGAAAGGAGGTGGGGTAGCGTTGCTGGTTAGAGAGCAGATTAGCGCAATAGAAAGGAAGGACATTAGCTTTGAGGATGTGGAATCGTTATGGGTAGAGCTGCGAAACACTAAGGGGCAGAAAACGCTAGTGGGAGTTGTGTACAGGCCACCTAACAGTAGTAGTGGAGTTGGGGATGGCATCAAACAGGAAATTAGAAATGCGTGCAACAAAGGTAAAACAGTTATAATGGGTGACTTCAATCTACATATAGATTGGGTGAATCAAATTGGCAAGGGTGCTGAGGAAGAGGGTTTCTTGGAATGTATGCGGGATAGTTTTCTAAACCAACATGTAGAGGAACCAACGAGAGAGCAGGCTATTCTAGACCGGGTATTGAGTAATGAGGAAGGGTTAGTTAGCAGTCTTGTTGTGCGTGGCCCCTTGGGCAAGAGTGACCATAATATGGTTGAGTTCTTCATTAGGATGGAGAGTGACATCGTTAATTCAGAAACAAGGGTCCTGAACTTAAAGAAAGGTAACTTTGAGGGTATGAGACGTGAATTGGCCAAGATAGACTGCCGATTGATTCTTAATGGGTTGACGGTGGATATGCAATGGAAGGCATTTAAAGACTGCATGGCTGAACTACAACAATTGTTCATCCCAGTTTGGCAAAAAAATAAATCAGGGAAGGTAGTGCATCCATGGATAACAAGGGAAATCAGGGATAGTATCAAAACAAAAGATGAAGCGTACAAATTAGCCAGAAAAAGCAGCCTACCAGAGGACTGGGAGAAATTCAGAGACCAGCAGAGGAGGACATAGGGCTTAATTAGGAAAGGGAAAATAGATTATGAAAGAAAACTGGCAGGGAACATAAAAACTGACTGCAAAAGCTTTTATAGATATGTGAAGAGAAAAAGATTAGTTAAAACAAATGTAGGTCCCTTGCTGTCAGAAACGGGTGAATTGATCATGGGGAACAAGGACATGGCAGACCAATTGAATAACTACTTTGGTTCTGTCTTCACTAAGGAAGACATAAATAATTTGCTGGAAATAGCAGGGGACCGGGGGTCAAATGAGATGGAGGAACTGAGTGAAATCCAGGTTATCCGGGAAGTGGTGTTAGGTAAATTGAATGGATTAAAGGCCAATAAATCCCCAGGGCCAGATAGGCTGTATCCCACAGTACTTAAGGAAGTAGCCCCAGAAGTAGTGGATGCATTAGTGATAATTTTTCAAAACTCTTTAGATTCTGGAGTAGTTCCTGAGGATTGGAAGGTAGCTAATGTAACACCACTTTTTAAAAAGGGAGGGAGAGAGAAAACGGGGAATTACAGACCAGTTAGTCTAACGTCGGTAGTGGGGAAACTGCTAGAATCAGTTATTAAAGATGGGATAGCAGCACATTTGGAAAGTGGTGAAATCATTGGACAAAGTCAGCATGGATTTATGAAGGGTAAATCATGTCTGACGAATCTTATAGAATTTTTTGAGGATGTAACTAGTAGAGTGGATAAGGGAGAACCAGTGGATGTGTTATATCTGGACTGTCAGAAGGCTTTCGACAAGGTCCCACATAAGAGATTAGTATACAAACCTAAAGCACACGGTATTGGGGGTTCAGTATTGATGTGGATAGAGAACTGGCTGGCAGACAGGAAGCAAAGAGTAGGAGTAAACGGGTCCTTTTCACAATGGCAGGCAGTGATTAGTGGGGTACCGCAAGGCTCAGTTCTGGGACCCCAGCTATTTACGATATATATTAATGATTTGGACAAGGGAATTGAATGCAGCATCTCCAAGTTTGCGGATGACACGAAGCTGGGGGGAAGTGTTAGCTGTGAGGAGGATGCTAGGAGGCTGCAAGGTGACTTGGATAGGCTGGGTGAGTGGGCAAATGCATGGCAGATGCAGTATAATGTGGATAAATGTGAGGTTGTCCACTTTGGTGGCAAAAACAGGAAAGTAGATTATTATCTGAATGGTGGCCGATTAGGAAAGGGGGAGATGCAACGAGACCTGGGTGTCATGATACACCAGTCATTAAAAGTAGGCATGCAGGTGCAGCAGGCAGTGAAGAAGGCGAATGGTATGTTAGCATTCATAGCAAAAGGATTTGAGTATAGGAGCAGGGAGGTTCTACTGCAGTTGTACAGGGTCTTGGTGAGACCACACCTGGAGTATTGCGTACAGTTTTGGTCTCCTAATCTGAGGAAAGACATTCTTGCCATAGAGGGAGTACAGAGAAGGTTCACCAGACTGATTCCTGGGATGTCAGGACTTTCATATGAAGAAAGACTGGATAGACTCGGTTTGTACTCGCTAGAATTTAGAAGATTGAGGGGGATCTTATAGAAACTTACAAAATTCTTAAGGGGTTGGACAGGCTAGATGCAGGAAGATTGTTCCCGATGTTGGGGAAGTCCAGAACAAGGGGTCACAGTTTAAGGATAAGGGGGAAATCTTTCAGGACCGAGATGAGGAAAACTTTTTTCACACAGAGAGTGGTGAATCTCTGGAATTCTCTCCCGCAGAAGGTAGTTGAGGCCAGTTCATTGGCTATATTTAAGAGGGAGTTAGATGTGGCCCTTGTGGCTAAAGGGATCAGGGGTTATGGAGAGAAGGCAGGTACAGGATACTGAGTTGGATGATCAGCCATGATCATATTGAATGGCGGTGCAGGCTCGAAGGGCCGAATGGCCTACTCCTGCACCTATTTTCTATGTTTCTATAATCAGCAACATGGTTCATTTAATAAAAAACTGAAGGAATAGAATTAATTTGCACTGAAAACACAAACATGACTAGATCAGTTGAATTTGCATCACTATCAAATGATTACCTTCGCATTCTGGCTTTACAAGATCAAGCAATTGACAAAGGCAGTCCTCAAAAGGCAATGGTTCAATAGACATGCATTCAAGCTTCTTGCACTGTTCCTCGTAGAAATAGTCCAGTTCATACATGGATAGCACTCCATCTCCATCGAGGTCCAAACAGCGAAACCAGTACTCAATACTGTCAAATGAGAAAATAACAGATAGTGCCAAGATATTGTATTTCATTTTATTCATTTGCAATGTGGAAAACAAACACAATTAATTGAATGGTGGTAGCCCTCTCTTCAGCCTATTTTTTTCAAATGTTCCAAAGATATAAAAAAGTTAATAGAAACAGCTGCTGGAATACTTTAATTTAAATATGAACCCTTTGTTTTGATGCAGTTACAGGTCGTCAATATTTCCCTTTACCTCTGTCATCTCTTTTCTGAGTAGGAAGCTTGCTTCTTGTAAGATGTCATTTGTTAAATTTACAAATGTTCACAAGGGCTGGTGATCAATTATATTAGTTTAGAGCTTAGTTCAGAGATACAGCATGGAAACAGGCACTACAGCCCTCCAAATCCACATAGACTGTTGTTCATTCGTTCATCCTAGATCTATGTTATTCTCAATTTCTCATACCTCATTGAAACATACAGAATAGTGAAAGGCTTGGATAGAGCGGATGTGGAGAGGATGTTTCCACTAGTGGGAGAGTCTAGGACTAGAGGTCATAGCCTCAGAATTAAAGGACGTTCTTTTAGGAAGGAGACGAGGAGAAATGTCTTTAGTCAGAGGGTGGTGAATCTGTGGAATCCTTTGCCACAGAAGGCTGTGGAGTCCAATTCAGTGGATATTTTTAAGGGAGAGATAGATTTTTGATTAGTACAGGTGTCAGAGGATATGGGGAGAGTGTGGTTAGGAGGGAGAGATAGATCAGCCATGATTAAATGGCGGAGTAGACTTGATGGATCGAATGGCCTAATTCTACTCATCTTCCTTACGACCTCCTTACACACAAGGGGCACTTTAAGGCCAATTAGCATACAAACCCACATCTTTGGGATGTGGGAGGAAATCAAAACACCCATATGGTCACAGGAAAACGCACACAGCAGCTCCACCAGCTGCACCACTGTGCTGCCCTTGTGTTTAAAGTTAGTTTAAATTTAGTTAAAGACTTAAAAATCAAGTCCCCAAAGCAGGCTCCTTAAGTTAAACGTTTCTTGCAAACTTACTGTCTCAACTGACTCAGTTCTGATGTCCTGTTGAAAATGGTTAATGGATGCATTAGCTAGCTAAAGACATTTTTAAATACACTTTAAAGCATTTAGGGCTACTAATTATGGCAGGAGGGCATTGGAGCCAGAGCGAGACCAGACCTAAATAACTGGAGGCGTTGGAGAGATGGTGAAGAGTTGGTCAGAGGACATAGCTCAGGTGATCAGAGGGGGGAAAAAGTGATGAACTTTATGCTTGAATGTTCCTAACCTATATAGGTCAGACTGATGTGCATTTGCTCTGTTAATGCAAGATGCAAATTTAGACTTTTGTTTGAAATGACAGAGGCTTTTTTACAGAAGATCAAGCTAGAGAAACTGCTCAGAACAATTGGTGCCTCAGCTCCAATAAAAGACGAATGTTATTTCAATGAGGGAATAAAACAGAATGGTATTACTACATTTATACATATTTTAAATTAGGTACTCTGAAATCTTGACAGTCCAAATTCAAAGTCTAATTTAAGTAACTACATCCAACTATTGAAATCACTAAAAATAATCAAACAACATATTCAACTTCATTTACAAAATTCCACGACAGAAAATGTAATCATTTTGCTTCCTTTATTATTAAATCGATTATTCACCTGGTTGGTGTCTTTTTATCCTCTTCTGAAATCAAAAACCACACAAAGTCTGCATAACCAATTTTCCTTTCTTTTCTAGTATTCTTATGCCTGCAAAATATGCAACAATTTTAAAGTTACGTTTAAACTTAGTACATTTAAGGTACTTTATGGAGTAATTTCACCTGGTGCTGGTAATGAGCTATATTACTCACCTCTTGTGCCAACTTATAATTAAGGCCATAATTTATTGTAATAGTGTATCTAAGCAAATGTGATCAGTCAGACTTGTGCTTTTAAAAACTTACACGACACTTGCTGAAGAGTGTGAAATGTGATCATCTAGAGCGGAAAATAGGGGACCAACTGTCCTTTCTTTAATCAGTTTGAACAACTGAGAAATTGACTGGACAAGGACTGATAGAAGTTAAAATGGATAAATTCTAATGTCAAAAGCAGGTACAAAAACATAAACAGATGGTGATGAAGAAGGATGGAGAGGATTTATACAAAATCACCAACAATTACAATCTGAAGAAATAAAACATCATATGTAATGGTACAAAAGTTGGCAATTGCATTAAAGCTGCATTGTGCAATAGGGTATGCAGATTTTTGGTGATTAGACCAAACTACAATTTATAATTGTTAGATCTACAATGCAAATAGAGCAACTCTACAGTTAATATATTTCAGTACAGATAGGGCAATGCAGTCTCTAAGGGAGCAGAAATATACATTGTCATATACATCCTTTTATTAGGGCACTCAGAATTAAAAATAATTTCACGGATACTAACTATTTTTTTGGTTTCTCTAATTTACAAAAAGCCTTAGCGCATACACAATGAAACCTCTGCATGTTGCTCCCACTGGACTCATTCAGTCAATAGGAGAGTATTACAATTACACAGCCAATTCATTCTATACAGATGGAAATAATTTTGGGGATCAGATGGCGACCACTCATACTAGGACAGTAAACTTCTGACCTGCTCTTATAGCCATCTTTGTGCGACTCTGCAAATCGTTTATGGTTAATGAGGATCTCAAATATTGATTAGGAGGTGGGGGGGGGGGGGGAGGGGGGCAGAGTAAAGAACAAAAATAAATATCCGCAAAAGTATTACAGATGAGTCTCAGTGGGAGGTGGGCATTTGTGGCGCAGATGTTCACTACCTTTAACAGCATGGCTTAGGTCTTGCTGTAGGCAGGCACTGGGATTTGCAAACAATCAAAAATCATGCAAAGATTCTAAATTATCATATGATGGGTTGAAGATTATTGACAAAGCAGCTGAAGATGGTTGGGTCCAGGATGCAGTCCTGCGTAACCGTAAATAACGATGTGGGTGGAGATTACTGACCTGATCAGTAACCATCACAATCACCTTCCTTAGACTGATAACAAATATAGCACATTGAAAATAGACAAAAGTGCAAAAAGGAGGAAACTCAGCGGGTGAGGCAGCATCTATGGAGCGAAGGAAATAGGCAACGTTTCGGGCCGAAACCCTTCTTCAGATAGCCAGTCTAGACACTGACATTGAAAAGTTTGCCCTTTATTCCACTTAACATTTTTATTGATACGTTGCTTTGATGTCATGAGGTCAGCCTCATCTCTAGATTTCAACTCGTCCTCCATATTTGGACAAAGTCTTTGAGGTTTGGAGCCAAGTGCTCCTGGTAGAAGCCATTATAGAAAAGAATGAACGGGTTACTGGTGAATGGGCCACTTCATAGCTCTACTAATTATGATTTAAATTACTGTTATGATGACTGACAGTGGATTAATAAAGTGGTAATCGGGAAGATAAATCATGCCCTGTTTATATGGTCAGGACACACTGGAAATGTTGCCCATATTGCCACAGAGATGAGTGTTACGATAGTGATGGGAATGGGATCACAAGTTTACAGCTCCCATGAAACGTGAACCTTTTGCGTTGCTGTTGAATAGTTTTTGGTTAAAAGAAAAATAATCTCACCAAATCAGAACAAAATGCGATGGTAAATGTGCAAAATTATAAAGGTAATTTAATCATTAAAGTTGTTCTGTGGCAAACCAGAATAAAGTAACACTCAGGATATTTACCTTGTAACGGCTCCAGAGAAAATCCTTTCTATCATTCTGCTCGATATAGCTAAAAAAAAGAAAGGATCATTCAAGCTATAATCACAGCACCTCCTGTAAAATGAAGAAACTTCATAATATACACGTAGATTCACCAAATCAATAGATGTTATAACTAGGTTCGGCACTAACAATATCTGCAGTTTTAAGCCTTCAAATCATTCATCTGCAAGAATAATCTAATCAGTACCACATTCAAAACAAAGTAGATTTGATATTAATGTACTGCTTATATCATGCTAAAGTCATTGTATTCTTCAAAGGAATTTTAAAAACTATCAGCAAAAATATGGTGCAAAAATTTTTTCAGACTAATCTCAGCTGTTAAACAGGCAAATCTGGTTCGAATCATTTAAAAAATAAGGCAACATATTTGTGTTCATGGACACAATGGCCTCACGCTTTTCTAGAGGTCACAGAAAGTAATCAAAATCCATTATCCCAAAGGAATAATGTCCTTGAATGAGAAACCTGCACCGATCTCAACATCACAGCTAGTGAATTCTATAAAGGTCCAGGGTTTTTCCATTAGTGATTTGACAGAATGTTAATTTACACCCTCCTCCCATTGCTCCTTCACCGATCAGCCCTCATTCACTTTCAGCATCGTGAAAATCCAAGCCTTGATGTCAAAGTTTTATCACAATTAGCTAAATAAGTTTTTCAATAACTGAAGGCAAGATAAAATGGCAGGTTTTTTTAAATTACAGAGATGAATTCTATGGGATTTCTCTGTTCATCCATCTCACTCCCTCCACCACAACCATCATGTTTGCACGTCAATGAATGCACACAGGGTGATTCAGCAACAAAAAATAGCCAATTTGTATAATTGCTCAAAATGAGATGTTATTGAAATAGATTTGAATTCTGTCACAACCTGGGTGAGAAGTTGGACCATGTTGAAGCAAAGGCTAATAAGAAAGTTAGGGCGCTTGAATTCAGCT
The DNA here is from genome assembly GCF_010909765.2 of Amblyraja radiata. Taxonomy (NCBI): domain Eukaryota; kingdom Metazoa; phylum Chordata; class Chondrichthyes; order Rajiformes; family Rajidae; genus Amblyraja; species Amblyraja radiata. The sequence goes on from NC_045961.1 coordinate 97,561,396, forward strand.
TAGACTGCTTGACACCCAATTGTGGTCAACATTCACCACATATAACAATTATCCATCTTGCCTAGAGTGACCAAAGGAATATTCTTTAAAAAAAAAAAATCTTTCAAGTGGTAGCAACTAAAATGATGAACAAGATCACAGATGAATGGTTTTGCACTAATAGAGAACTGAAGAAAAAGGTTTCCTGACTTAACCATCTCACGATGATAAATGGAATTAATATAAATTTCCCCTTCTCATATATTTGGATTTAATTATTTTTTTTCTCCAAAATAAAAATGATTATTGATGGGCTGAGATTTAATTATACAGTGACAAAAGGAGCAGGATGAAAAATGGCAAGTACAATGCAGATTTTTGTTTTGTGGTTTGGTTTATGTTCCAGAAAATAAAAGGGGCCGATTTGAAATAGTTTATCCAGATAGCTGTTCACCATTTATTCATGCATGATCTGTCATTTGAAGCATCTAACAGCTGACTATTAATGACCTGCTACTTCATGTTGCATGTCATACCATCATCATTATGTCTTGCCAGGTCCTTCTGATCAATGTAGAGGTCATGGTCAGTGTCAAGTTCCCAGAACTTACAATAGATCACATAAAAGTGCTCATAGGAGAAAAATTCTGTCAGCTGATTAATGTCATCTTCCTCTTCCAATAAGGCTAGATTCTGCAAATTAATAACATACCCTCACTTTAGAATTCATACAAATTATTCAAAAAGTAATTATCCTAACTACTAATACATGTTAGTGAGTAATCTTCTGCCACAGAAAATTTAAACTCAACCATTTTATAGAAAACTCCCACCATGTCTACTTTGTGCAATGATGTGCAGCTTATTTGAGAATACGTTAGCAAATTTGTAAATCTTTATCTTTGGATCAGCATTGTGCAACTGTATCCATTAAAAAAAAAAAAAGCTTGATTGACTGATTTATTTAATTACATTTGCAATAAAAAGGAGCAAAACATTCATCCATTTCTAGCCATTGAAATTTACTGATTGACAATATAGAGAGATGCTGAGCATTTTGGTTTGCCTAAGTCATGGTATGCTCAATACGTATTTCAGAGCAAATTCTGAAAGACAGTCAACTGCTTCTCATGTGGGACAAATTATGGAAATGCTACCTCATGGAAGCTTTTGTTAAAAAACGAATTAAAATGTCAGAGAAGATTAATGGAGTTAAATACTTGAATTCATGTGACTCGAGGTTGCATAAGTATTGAGATTTCAAATACTTTACCCGCACAAGTTGAAAAGATCAGTAAGATCGAGTGAGGAGCTAGCACACATGCGCGTTATAAAAGGCAATACCTGCAGAAGGTTACTTTTCCTAATTTCAGTACATGTCATACGTCCTGTCCATGATCTGTTTACTGTGTAAAATATTCTCTGTATGACCTGTGCAATAAAAATAAAAATTAAATCATTAGCATTTGATAACAATTTAATTTAGGATGGAAATAGAATGAGGTACATTATGGTTGATAAGATCCAATGCAGGAAAGTATCTATTGCGGAATAGAAGAATGAAGAGACAATCCAAGTTCTCTGTGAATGATATGGAAATAACAAATGAAATTGAAAAATACCCTCCATGTCTTGGCTAATTCTACATTTAAAAACATGTCGGAACAATGTAGGGCAAAAAAACAGAAACAAAAGTTTCAACTAAATAAACAAAACAAAAAAATGCAAGCTGAAGGAAATTGCAACCAAACTCCATGTTCTCAATATGCATGGGCAGGCCAACAGTGGCACCGAGCATACCTAAAAATGGTAATGTTCTAGTTTTAGTGAAGGTACAATACAGAACCGCAGCAAAACTCAGCACGCACTGGACAGAGTTAAGCAAACTCACACTCAGGGGATCAGATGAAATCTCAGCAGTCCTACCACATCGTTACCATGGCTACATGAGCAGGCCAGAGGCTGGATGTCCAGCAACAAATGACTTGGACCTTCCCATCATCTAAAAGGTAAAGGTCAAGAGGATGCTGGTCTACCCTCCACTTGCCTGGATGAGTGCAGTGTGAACAATTCTTAGGAAGTCAACATTATCTACAAGAGGACTAGCTGTTTGATTAGCACCGCATCTATCATCCCAAACATTCATCACCTCAATCACTGGCATGCTGTGGTTATAAATTAAACTGTGCTTACTTGCCCAGCCTACTCCAGCAGAACCTGCCAAACCTGTGACATCCAATATGAGGCAAACTCACATGTAGAGATTGGCAATGATCTGACTGTGTGTGTCCATAAGTAGGCAACTGGCAATTTCAATTGAAGAACATAATTGCAGGACTTTCACTCCGCAGAAGGCTGGCCACTTCCACACTACCTATTTGGACTGGAGTTCAAGAGGGCTTCATGAGCGGCTGCAGATTTTCAGCTTGTGACATGCAACTGGGTACTTGGGCTGTCATGCATCGCATCAACATGCCAGGATCCTGATGTGCACTGTAAGAAACTGGAAGATCCAGCGTACAGATAAACTATGATCTTGGGGTAGTGGATGATCTACAGCATTGGGACCAATAACTCATATGACGTCTTGCAAAGTGAAAACTCAAGTTTTATAAACCATTGCAGTGAAATTCAAACATTTAAAGGAGGTGTTAAGATTAATTTCTTCCTACTGTCCTGTCTTTTAAAAAAGATACACAACGGGTTTTTTAAAACATCTTTGTGACATGCAAAAGTAAACAAGAACATCCATGCGCTTCAAGTTACGAGCAACCAAAAATACTACAACACTAGTTAATACAGATGCAAGCAACAAATACAACAAAAACAAGACAAGTTAAAATGATTCTCTATCCAAAAGCATCACTTACTGTGGTGACGTATCGAGTGTGAAATTCTGTTGCTTCTCTGAGAAACGTTAGCCCAGGGTGTGCATTCACCACATCCTACAGAAGGAAACCATCAGCCATTCAACCAATCGAGTTTTTATCAAGCTATTTACACAAAGTTGCTTTATAATCATCGAACACAATCAAAATAATCATGAAGTGAATGGATTGCCACTCGGTCAGAATGGGAACGTGGTGAGATGTGAGAAGATGTAGCTGCTTCATGCCTCCAAAATATAATTTAATGTAAACTACAAGTATTTGTAATTTGTACAGTGAAAAGTTTTGTTTTGCAAACTATCTAATCAAATCTGCTAATACTATACATACTGTGCAATTCAGTGCATTCAGAAAGTATTCAGCCCCTTCACTTTTTCCACATTTTGTTACGTTACAGCCTTATTCTAAAAGGTATTAAATTCATTTTTTTATCATCAATCGACACACAATACCACATAATAAAAAAGCAAAAACAGGTGTTTAGAAATTTTTGCAAAGCAATTGAAAAGAAATAACTGAAATATCACATGTACTTAAGTATTCAGACCTTTTGTTGAGGCACCTTTGGCAGAGATTACAGCCTCAAGTCTTCTTGGGTGTGATGCTACAAGCTTGGCACACCTGTATCTGGGTAATTTCTCCCATTCTTCTCTGCAGACCATCTCAAGCTCTGTCAGGTTGGATGGGGAACGTCGATGCAGAGCTATTTTCAGGTCCCTCCAGAGATGTCCAATCGGGTTAAAGTCCGGGCTCTGGCTGGGACACTCAAAGACATTCACAGACTTGTTACGAAGCCACTCCTGCATTGTTTTGGCTGTGTACTTAGGGTCGTTGTCCTGTTGGAAGGTGAACCTCTGCCGCAGTCTGAGGTCCAGAACACTCTGGAGCAGATTTTCATCAAGGATTTCTCTGTACTTTGCTCCGTTCATCTGTCCCTCGATCCTGACTAGCCTCCCAGTTCCTGCCACTGAAAAACATCCCCACAGCACGATGCTGCCACCACCATGCTTCACCGTAGGTATGGTATTGGCCAGATGATGAGCAGTGCCTGGTTTCCTCCAGATGTGACGCTTGGCATTAAGGCCAAAGAGTTCAATCTTGGTTTCATCAGACCAGAGAATCTTGTTTCCCATGCCTTTTGGCAAACTCCAAGCGGGCCGTCATGTGCCTTTTACTGAGGACTGGCTTCCGCTTAGCCACTCTACCATAAAGGCCTGATTGGTGGAGTGTTGCAGATATAGTTGTCCTTCTGGAAGGTTCTCCATCTTCATAGAGGAACTCTGGAGCTCTGTCATAGTGACCATCGGGTTCTTTGTCACCTCCCTGATCAAGGCCCTGCTCCCCCGATTGCTAAGTTTGGCCGGGTGACCAGCTCTAAGAAGAGTCCTGGTGGTTCCAAAGTTCTTCCCTTTAAGAATGACGGAGGCCAATGTGCTCTTCGGGACCTGCAATGCTGCAGAAATTGTTTTATACACTTCCCCAGATCTGTGTCTCGACACAATCCTCTCTCAGACGTCTCCGGTAATTCCTTCGTCTTCATGGCTTCGTTTTTCCTCTGACATGCACTGCCAACTGTGGGACCTCATATAGACAGGTGTGTGCCTTTCCAAATCATGTCCAATCAATTTAATTTATCACTGGTGGACTCCAATCAAGTTGTAGCATCAAGGATAATCAATGGAAACAGGATGAACCTAAACTCAATGTTGAGTGTCATAGCAAAGGATCTGAATACTTATGTAAATGTGATATTTCAGTTATTTCTTTACAAAAATTTCTAAACACTTGTTTTCACTTCTTCATTCTGGGGTATTGTGTGTAGATTGACGATAAAAAAATGAATTTAATCAATTTTAAAATAGGGCTGTAACGTAACAAAATGTGCAAAAAGTGAAGTGGTCTGAATACTTTCTGAATGCACTGTAAATACAATCAAGCCAAACTAGAGTACAATAAGTAGAACAAAGGGAAAGAAAAAAACAACAATATAGCTTTCAGCATTGTAGCATGACAGTTCCGGAGACAAGTCAAATGTCGGACTGCACCTTACTCTGATGGCAGGATGGAAGGACCATTCAGAAGCCGATAATAGAGGGGAATAAACAGTTTCTAAGTTGGGATTTATTGTTAATAAAACTTGATTGTTAACAAAAGATATTAAACAATCTGGAGAAATGGCAGAGAAGCATAATACACCAGCTCTTTGAAAGGTGTAAAAGGCTCAAGGGACTGAATGACCCATTTTCATTTACTGTTTCTTGCTCCGATCAAAGGTCAGTCTAACTAATCTCATTCTGCAAATGCACAATAGTCAGAGCAGCACTGTAAGAATTGTATGGAATAATCAATTGTAGAAAAATGTTTTGAGAAACCAATGAGGAAATTAATGAGGAGATTAAAAAATAATAATAATGTTGGAACATTGGCCTACATCCCATCTCGGAAAACAGCCCAATGCATGTTAAATGCAGATACTGCACAGCTGCCTTTCTTCTTTTATAAGCAGAAATAGAAGATAGAACACTTTCTAAAAAGGCATTACCAATTTTGTAATACTTGGGGAAGGATAACTTGCCACCAGACCCAGTTAATCCTCCCCTTCACTCCCGCAAAATAAGCTTAGAATTGACTGTTGTATGTTGAATGTAGATTTCTCCATTTCCATTTTGTTGCAGATCAATGAACAGCATAGTTTACTTCTTTCTCCAAAACTAAAAAGTTGGCTAAACTGAACTTTTGCATTAAAAAATTGCCAAGGGAAAAATCTGACCTTGAGTGTTGCATTGATTAAGATGGTATGTTTACTTATAAACTGTTTCCATGCATTTTAAATGGAAAGGTGAGGCTTCACTCAGAAACCTAACCACTCTGAATGAAGCAATATATAGAACACATAAATCAATGCTTTAAGGGTTACCAAAAGAAATTGATTTCACTCTGAACAGATTTTTATTTCATTTATCAAAAGAGTCAGATCAAATGTCACTGGCTCATGATGCAAAAAGAAAGATCAAATGACAGAATTAATTATTTCACTGAAATAACTTCTACACTCTTCCTGTCAACAGCTGGTTTGATGGCAGCATCCACATCTTACAAAATATTGATAAGTGACAAAGGTATAAGACAAAATGGGGGAAATAATGGGCACGAGAATCCATCCAACATGCATTGTCAATCTCAAACGCAGGGCTATATTAATGATCGAGTATTTTTGGAATGGTGGGGAGGTGTGGGAGGGGCTGTTTGAAGAAAAGCAAGGATGGAATTTTTACAAGCATCCCACAACACAATTTTTGCATCTATTCTTAGATCCTATTATTCTGCACATTTTGCAGTTACATTTCATTCACTTTCTTTTGAACTTTAGTTTAGGAACAAGAAAACACAACGCATATATTTAATAGCGTAGTATGTTTTGCATTATAATATATCATTTGCACTGAAATGCCTCAAAGAGATATATTCTAGGGAATATATGACATTAGTGATGGCTAGTTGGTTTATGGACAGATAAGTGTCCTAAGACATTTCTGCATTGTGAAAGCTTGCAATAAAATGCCTCCAATAAGCGAGTTTGTTATTCCGACTGCGCATGCCCAGGTCATGAGTCGCTCGTGATAAACTCTCGGCGGCTGTGCTGCTACATGGGTGCAGACCTGCGTTTCGTCCGTGGTCGGGGTCGGACCATGGTCTCCGGCACTGCAGGCGCTGTTGAGCTGCTGCTGGGCAGTTCCCGTTCCCTCCCGATTTTCCCGTCCCTGTCTGGGGGGGTCCGGGGATGCCCGGGGTGGCCCTGGGCCGGCGGGAGTTGGCTGGGAGTGGCGGCCCAGGCTTGTAGCCAGCGCAGAGGTGTGGGGGAGGGGGGGGGGGGGGGGGAAACGCTGGCTCCAGCTCGACCCTGCCTGTCGCGCCGGGTTGACCGGCTGCCCTGGACGGGCGGGATACCAGCCCGAAGCAGTTGAGTTGGCGCTTCTTCTCCTCGTTGGCGTTGGGCCTGGCCCGCCGCTGCGATGGGCTGGTGTCCTGTCGGTCCAGGGCTGTCGGTTGGCCTGACGGGACAGGCAGAGTTGAACTGGTGTTGGAGCTTCTTCTCCGCGCCGACTGTGGGCCTGGGCTCCCTTCGGTCAGAGGTCGCCCCAAATGTCTCTGGCTGCCCCTGGATGGGGTTGGGGCACTCGGGAGGGGACGGGGATAGTCCAGTGGCAGTTCGGCAGCACTTGGCTGCGGATGAGGTGCAGGTCTGTGTGCATGTGGCCGCACAGTTGCCGAGAGTGTTTATCGCGAGTGACCTCAGACCAATCCCCCGATTCCTTGTGTTTTTCAGAATACCAAACTCGCTTATTCCCCCAACAAATGTTTCATGACTATTTATTCAATAATACCATGAAACATTCAGCTAATGCGCACTGTGTAAAAACATACAGCCACAGCCTCCCATGGAGTGTTCAATCTTCAGTTTTCATTTGTTCCAAAATCAAATGTTTACATTTATGATGAAGAATATTTACACAGAATCAAATATTATTCCAAAATATTTATTATTCCAAGCAGTGGATGCAAATTTTTAATCAGAATTTTCCACAAGGTTTTAAAGTGTGCTCAGTTGTCTTCTTGCATTGAGAATTAGATTATTTTATACACCACAGATCATATCCTACATCTTTACTCAATGAAAACAAATTCACATCCAAAAAGGCATTTAATCCAAGAACTAATAAAAAGAAACAGAATTGTCCTCGACACCTTGACAAGGCCCTTGAATTGCACTGTCCTTTAATAATCAGAACACTTAAAATTAAACAGCATTTTATATGCATCCAATGTTAGAACAATTCGTGTTGGTTTATAATCAAATATGGAATTGGTCTAAATTTATGTACCAAAGTTAAACATTTTGCATTTAAGGAATCTTTCATACCACAAGACAATCCAAAGCATTTCATAGACAAAATCAATTAATTAAATATGATACACCACGATTGTGATATAGGCAAATCTGCGCCGACAATAAAATAAGTATCACACACAACCAACGATGATATTTAAATAATATGTTTAGTTACTGCAAATTGAGGGATAACCCCTAAACAAACTTTATCATTTTCAAGTAAGTGAATCTTTCATGTTTATTTTAAACCAACAGTGCATTATTTTAATGTTTGTAAAGATGTCACTTCCAATAATGTAGCACATACTCAGGATCATTTTTAAATGCAGACTGGTCTGCAAATTTAGGTTCTAGGTGGGGCTTGATCTGTAATAGTTGATGACTGTTAGAATCTTTCAAAAAAGTTGATAACATACATCCAATTCTCCCCCCACAGGGGTTAGTGGGAATTAATTTCCTTAACCCTATTTTAATATACATCTTCAGAAAATTGGGTATTCCTTGGCTAAGTGATGAGTCCCTTGGAACGCAGTTTGCTTTTATTATTAGTTGAATAAATATACAGTTTGCCCAGATATCAGTTACAACCAAAATATTTGATACAGTATCAGAGAAGCTAGTCCTGCTAGTTATTGCTCCCTTCTCACCTTTATTTTATCAGTAATGAAGCAGTTTTGAGTATGGCAAGCTACTTGAAATGAATTCAAAAGCTTAAGGCATTTTTTTTTAAATTGGTGCTGAATGTTATCAAATTACTATACAGGGAAATAATAAACATCTATGGAGTAACCCGTATTAACTGATTTCTAGCCAACTTTCAAAAAACGTGTTAAATAGTCTGGCTATTCTTTACATAGATTAGTAACAATGAAATCTCAAAAAATCAGCATGAAAATTGTGTCATAAAACAGTGCACCTGTATCAATGGAATGAAGTCATCCTGCTCCAAGTAGTTGCATCCAGGTTTTGACAGAAGATGTACGAATTTAGAAACATCATCATGGCAGTTTTGCAAGATTCTGATTTACAAGAAAGACATATTCAACACATAGAATTTAAAAACAAATTTCCAATGCATGCCTCGATAATTACATCAGTCAACTGGCAAAATAAACTAATTATTTGCATTCTTTTCAGATATAGGAAGCCTTTGGCAGCTGGATGCAATGTTGCAAGATAAGGCCATGTTCATGAAAGTAACTATGCACCAAAGTGGGCATAATAAAGAACTTATAATGGTACAGCATAGGATCAGCTGTTTCAGCCCACAACGTCAGTGTTGATCATGATGCCAAGTTAAATTAATCTCCTCTGCCTGCACGTGATGCATATCCCTCCAAATGAAGTTATTACTCTCCAGGAGTATGGGAAAATTATTTACGGATTAACAATAAATGATGGCATTTTTCAAATCTCATGAATTAATAAACAAATACTATTCCCTATACTGCTATTTGCATGATGACACAGTCATCTGCTGTCCTCTTTTAACCTTGATTTTCAGATGTTCACAAGACAACAATTTGGCAAGCTGAACTGCAGTCGAGTATAGAACAGAAATAAAAACAATTTGGCTCATCACATCTATATTCAGCCAGAAGTGCCAAGTCAATTAAACTTCTCTGCTTCCTCCAGACATTGTCACTGCTACAGAAGCTCATATTTAGCTAGTTTGATTCAGTCAATGCTATATTAAGAAATTATCAAAGGCACTTGGTGTAGCAAAGTCTATGGGACTGGATAACGTGCTGGTTGTGGTATGGAGATTTATACTCCAGATCCAGCTGTGCCTCTTGTCAACTTACTATAGTGTAAATGCAACATTGGCATGTCCAAATAGTAGGACAAATCCAATTCAGCTGATTGCTGCCCACTCCACTGTCATTTAGCAGCACACAATGCATCCGACACACTCACCAATGTCAATTTTGAGTTTGGCCAGGACCAGTTTATTTTAGCTCACAATGTTTTGGTCCAAAGAAGGAGAAACAAGCAATTCTAAAGGTTTGGCGAGACTGCCCTGGACCACAATAGTTGCCCAAGTATGGTATCAATGTGCCCTGGTAAAACTGAAGTCAATGATCACCAAGGGAATAACATTAATGGCTGAAGATGCATCATCACACAAGATGGTCGTGGTTCCTGGATGTCAACACAGGACACCACAGCAGGAGTTCCCCAGGCCAGTGACCCAAACTGAACTTTTTTCAGCTGCCATCTGCTTTTCATCATCAGCACAGAAGTGCAGATTGCACTCTTTACAGTTCTATTTGCATGTCCTCTGTAAACAAAGCACTCCGTGTCGGTTTGCAAAGACCCCGACAATATTCAGCTAAAGGCTGATGGGTGACAAGTAGCATCAGTTCCGCAAGAGTGCAAGGCAAAGACAATCACTAACACAAGAATTTAACTACACAACTCTTGGCATTGTATGGTAAGGACCAACTACTGACAGTCTACAGTCTTTTAAGGAGTAAGATGATGGAATATCCAATGTAGGCAGATGCAATCCATGAGCATTCCAGAATGCTTACACCATCCAAAGCAAGACATCTACCACTCTCCTCTGCTGGTGCATAGTGGCTGCCGTGTTCATTGTCTACAAAATGCACTGGAGTCAGTTACCTAAACCATTCTGACAAATGTGACAATAGATAGATAGGATATATCCCCCCCTCCAATTTGCACAACATATTGATGCAGAAATATAATTATGGTTCCCTCATTGTCACTTATTTATATCCTGCAATTCATTCCCAATAGCATTGTGGGAGTAGTTTGACAGGAACTGTGGTAGTTCAAGATGACACCTCATTACCTCATTCTCAAGGGCAATTCATGCCTTACCAACAGTGTCCACAGTGGGCTTATGACCCCACAAATGAACATATAACTTTGATTTAATGTGTAAGGATAGGAGTGTGTAAGGATAGACGAAGGGATTAAAATTTGCAGATAACACAAAGCTGGGTGGCAGTGTGAACTGTGAGGAGGATGCTATGAGGATGCAGGGCGACTTGGACAGGTTGGGTGAGTGGGCAGATGCATGGAAGATGCAGTTTAATGTGGATAAATGTGAGGTTATCCACTTTGGTGGCAAAAACAGGAAGGCAGATTATTATCTCAATGGAGTCAAGTTGGGAAAAGGGGAAGTACAACGGGATCTGGGCGTCCTTGTTCATCAGCCAATGAAAGTAAGCATGCAGGTACAGGAGGCAGTAAAGAAAGCAAATGGCATGTTGTCCTTCATAACAAGAGGAGTTGAGTATAGAGAAAAGAGGTCCTTCTGCAGTTGCACAGGGCCCTAGTGAGACCACACCTGAAGTATTGTGTGCAGTTTTGGTCTCCCAATTTAAGGAAGGAGATTCTTGCTATTGAGGGAATGCAGCGTAGGTTTACCAGGTTAACTTCCGGGACTGTCATATGTCGGCGGGACTGTCATATGTTGATGGAATGCAGTGGGTGGGCTTGTACACTCTGGAATTTAGAAGGATGAGAGGATACCTTATTGAAACATATAAGATTATTAAGCGTTTGTACACACTAGAGGCAGGAAACATGTTCCCGATGTTGGGAGAGTCCAGAACCAGGGGCCACAGTTTCAGAATAAGGGGTTAGTCTTTTAGAACAGTGTTGAGGAAAAACCTTTTTACACAGAGTTGTGGGTCTGTGGAATTCTCTGCATCACAGGGTGGTGGAGACTCGTTCTCTGGATGCTTTCAAGAGAGAGCTAGACAGAGCTCTTAAAGATAGTGGAGTCAAGGGATGTGGGGAGAAGGCAGCAACGGGGTATTGATTATGGATGATCAGCCATGATCACCATTGAATGGCGGTGCTGGCTCGAGGGGCTGAATGGCCTACTCCTGCACCTATTGTCTATTGAGTGTGACTCCAATCAAATTGCACATTAAATTAAGTCACAAAGAAAAAAGATAGGGGAGGTATACATTTCTTATATAATTTCTGGATAAAGATACTAAAATAATACAATTATGACCAGTAATTATGAAACTTGTTTTGATCTATAGAAGCATTACTGATTACCGCAGCGTGTTGTGACATTAAAAGTCTCTGATTGTAACAATGCTACATTTCATGCCAAAATTATTTCTTGTTAAAGTTCAAAATAACCCAAAGCCATCCTTCTAGATTTTCCATTCATAAATACCTTTAATAGATTCAAGAGAAAGCTCAACTGCATAAGATTTGGCTCGGACTCAATAAATCCATGATTGAATGCCTGCAGATACTATCTGGTTTAACATGGGAACATCAGTTGTAAAGAACCAGAAAACTGCTGGTATCAAAAGAACCCTGGCACAGATCACCACAGTGTGGGTTGAGCAGAAATAGAGGAATAGTTTTTGACAAAAGAAAGGAAGTTGCTAAATGCCACTATTCTTAAATTAAGCAATCTAAATGCCATATATACACAATTTTGACAGTAGAAAACAATCAGCTGCTCTGAAAAGGTGGGCATGACAATAATGACACAACGATTAATATGTATCTAATTTTGGTGATATTAATAAAATGCACTCCTTTAAATAATAATTCACATATTAAGCACCTGCTGATAAGCAATATGATTAAGACAAGTGTTGTTTCTAAGTATGTCAAGATATTCGTAACAAATTGAAACAAATCTAAGATTCTAAAAAAGTTAGTCACATGTTTACCAGTTTTGAATGAATGAATAAGTTTATTGGCCAAGTATTCACATACAACAAATTTGCCTTGGTGCTCTGCCCGCAAGTGACATGACATAGTGACAGTTAGAATTACACATAAAACATGAAACATTAATAATAAAACATTATCGATGCTGCTTTTTCATTCAGCTTTTATCCATTAATACTGGCCACCCTGCTGTAACTTTCATAAGAGCTATTTGTGTAAAGATAAATCAGAGGTACTATAAGCAGATTATAAGAGCCGAAAAAGGTGAAAAGTTATAAAACTCAAATATATTTTCATGCAATTTTGATCTGTTACAAAGTGAGCCAGCTCTGTTGAAAGTTAGTTTACTTCAAATACACAAAGTCCCACAAAAGCAAAGATAAAATCAGCACTGATGGTTTCAAATTTTCTTATGATCTGTCTTCGAGCTTGAACATAATACAGATGATTACATGCTTGCATCACAAAAGGCAAAATTTATATTTTTAGAGTGTTGCTGCACTGATAAAAAATACACTGCTTAAAATTGAAAATCAATTGTGGACTCCCAAATTTCTTTTAGTTAATTACCAATGAAATAAGCAGCAAATGTTGGTATAGAAAGGTTACTTGGATCTGGTCTGGGTTATAGATACCCTCACCACTAAGTTTTTCAGGGAAAGAAAGTAAAACAACCCCATCACTACAAGTTACAATTAAGAGAGAGGAGAATGCAGAAGAACAAAACACTTACTTCCTCCACATTGCAATAAACTTATGGACAGATACATATCCAGTTCTTTCCCCACCAGCAGCGCAAAACAACGGGGATTTCCAATACAGAGGGCAGTCACATGCCTTTTAAATAAACAAATGCCATTCGTTAAATAAGAAATACTAAAGTTTAGTATAGAGAATGGGGCAATGAGTGATTGATAGGAATGGAATCAAACAAAGCTGAGGCAAAGACAAACTTAAAAGAAAACGAGAAATAGTCAGGAACATACTTGCACATTCAACATCTTGGTGGAACTAGAACTCAAGATTTTAGCACTATGCCACTTCCTAGGACAAAGATATCCAAAGTGGCCAGCATTTAAAAAGGAATAAAGGAAAATGGGCGAGGATAAATATACCAAAGAAAACAAATAGGATGATCTGTGCAGTGCCTGGTGTTTGGGGAAGAACAGGATTATCACACTACCATATTCTAGTAGCTCCCCTGAATTATCAATCAGGCAGGCAGTGAAGAAAGCAAATGGCATATTGGCCTTCATAACAAGAGGAGTTGAGTATAGAAGCGCAGAGCTTCCTAGTGAGACCACACCTGGAGTATTGTGTGCAGTTTTGGTCTCCAAATTTGAGGAAGGACATTCTTGCTATTGAGGGAGTGCAGCATAGGTTCACAGGGTTAATTCCCGGGATGGCGGGACTGTCATATGATGAGAGAATGCAGCGGCTGAGCTTGCATACTCTGGAATTTAGGATGAGAGGCAATCTTATTAAAACATATAAGATTATTAAGAAGAAGGGTTTCGGCCCAAAACGTTGCCTTTTCCCTTTGCTCCATAGATGCTGCTGCACCCGCTGAGTTTCTCCAGCTTTTTTTTGTACCTAAGATTATTAAGGGTTTGGACACACTAGAGGAAGGAAACATGTTCCCAATTTTGGTGGAGTCCAGAACCAGGGGCCACAGTTTAAGAATAAGGGGTAAGCCATTTAGAATGGAGATGAGGAAACACTTTTTCACACAGAGTTGTGAGTCTGTGGAATTCTCTGCCTCAGAGGGCGATGGAGGCCAGTTCTCTGGATACTTTCAAGAGAGAACTAGATAGGGCTCTTGAAGATAGCTGAGTCAGGGGATATGGGGAGAAGGCAGGAATGGGGTACTGATTGTGGATGATCTGCCATGATCACATTGAATGGCAGTGCTGGCTTGAAGGGCCGAATGGCCTACTCCTTCACCTATTGTCTAAAATCTTGATGGCATGTAATTCTACCCGTGTCAATCACTTCATGTTCCATGCACAAATTATTTGCCAATAGTGACCTTGGTCATTATCTTCAGCCACTTACACAAATGCAGATTTCTGTCATTTGTCTGAAGTGAACCAGAACAATTGTGACTTCTTGCTGAATTTGATTCCGAGTTGAGCTACAGAACAGATGTCTGTGCCTTCACTAATACCATTTATTTTCATACTCGTAGCATATCCCAATGTTGTTACTTAGATTTGACCATTCCAATAGATTCCTTACAAATAAAAAAAGGATTATCCAAACTTTGAAAGAAATACTAATCCTAAAAGAGAATGTGGCACGGTTGGATTCATTCCTTTGAACGTTTCCAATGTTCAAAGGAGTGAATATTGTTATCTGTTCTTGTTTCAGATTTCCAGAATCTTGTTATTTTTGATTATCATATTAAATATCGATATTTGGTAGTTCCTTATACAAAATTGTTCATGAAACAATTAGAAATGGACCCCATGATACAATACGCAAAGTATTAACAAAATCTTACCTTGGCAATTTTTCCCATATCTTCCAAGGTTGCTTTTTCATTCTCAAACTCAACAAAAGCATTTTCTATTCTGGCAATTACTGCATCTACATTAAATGTTTTCTTAGGGCACCCTTGAGGAAAATAAAATTTTGGAATGCACTCGCTCAGTGTCGGAGGCAAGAGGCTCTCTTTCTTTGCTTGAACCTATCAGAAATAAATAACCGACATTTAGTTCATCCATACATAGAAAGCAAGCCACTTAGACATCAAATGCTACCTTAATAGGACAAACGATTTAGGTTAGAATAGATTTTATCCATCCATGTTAACTTCTGTGGAATAACACGAGATAAATGCTTAGAATCGTCAAGAGTCTGAAGAAGGGTTTCGGCCCAAAACGTTGCCTATTTCCTTCGCTCCATAGATGCTGCTGCACCCGCTGAGTTTCTCCAGCAATTTTGTGTACCTTAGAATCGTCAAGAACCTGAACCATATTTGCCTCATATTTTTATCATCATGAGTTTGCATCTTGGACATTAGGGTCAAGATCTGAACACAAAATCTAATATAGCATGCCTGTCAGTACTAAGTAAGTACCCCGTTGTCAGAAGTATCATTTTGTAGATGCAATGTTCAGCTGTAAAAACTTTCTACGTCATATATTAGGCTTTAAAAATCTATTGATATTGCAAGATTTTCACAGTTAAAAGACACAAATTAAACTAAGTACATCTAATTCCTGTTTTGCACCAATATTTTCAAAAGGGAGAAAGACAAAACAAATTTGATTGCTTTTGATTTCATTTGGGCTGCCTGCAATTTTGATCATCCAGTTTATTCTCCAGAAAACAAATTTATACTGCAGTTTAGTTTAACATCCAGGTGGCAATTTAAGCAGAAGTGGAAGACTGTCATACTGCGGAAAAAAAAGTGCTTTGGTGCGATCATATCTGAGTATTGTGTATGCATTTGTTCTTACCTTAAAAGGGGATAAATTTGCTAAAATGGGAAAGGCAGTAAAGATCCATCAAAATGGTTCCTGGGGTGGTAGATTTATCATGGGTAGAGACTGAGTAAACTTTTTTTTCTCAGTTTACAACAATGAAATGTTAACTCATTGAAGTATAGAAAATTCCAAAAGGAGGAATCTACAATTTGAAGTCAGTCTCAAAGAGGCCATCTAGGACTGACATGCAAAATATTTCTTCATTCAACAGGGCAGATAATCTACAGAATGTTCAACCCTGGAGGAATGAGGAAGCTCCATCACAATTTTTTCAACATTGAAATCAATCAATTTTTAGATGTAAGGAACCAAAAGATTGCAGGCTTACGGCAAGAAAACAACATTGAAGAAGAATATCAGATATGATCTTGTTGAACAGTGAAGCAGGCTTGAGGGTAGAGGGCAGAGTAGCACATTCTTCACTGCCATATTAACGATTATTGTTGGCTATGAGATATGAAATAGATTAGCTTATAAAAGATGACAAATTCATAAGCAGAATGTATTGGCTCAGATACTTTTTTTTCAGATTGATTTACTTATTTGTGGGTATTTGGGATGCGCTGCTGGAGGAGGTAGTTGAGGCAGAAATGATAACAATATTTAAGAGGCATTTAGACAGATACATAGATAGGAAAGGTTTAGAGTGATATGGGCCAAATGAGAACAGGTGGGACTAGTGTAGATGGGACGCCTTGGTCGGCATGGGCAAGCTAGGCCAACGGGCCTGTTTCCGTGCTGCATGATTATGACACTAAATCCACACAAATGGCACCAGAGACCAGGATTGAACTCAGGTTGCTGGAGCTATGAGGCAGCTGTCTCCCCTTGGGAATTGTGAAGAAGACACCTTGAAAACAGGGCAGATGAGAATTTTCATTTGGCTGAAGAATTGATGGAAGAATCTGGTTATGTAAATTTTAAAACGGACGCTGTCATTTGAAAAGGAGGAAACTTAAGCAGCTAGCAAAGATATTCAAGAATCATAGTAGTCCAAGTAAAACAATAATCTGTTATCCAACTGTTTAGAAATCTCAATTGTTTGGCATCTGACTTACCAGAATATTAGTTACCACACTCTCTTTATACTTAGATGGTTCTGTTGCGTGCACACCTTTTAAACACACTGGGAATGTATATCTTGGCGTATTAATCAAAATAACAGAATCATGGAGCTATGTAGCAAGGATATAGTCCCTTCGGCTCAACTCGTCCATAATGACCAAGTTGCCTAACTGAGCTAGTCCAATTTGCCTGTGCTGGCCTACATCATTCTAAACCTTTGCCATCCATGCCCTTGCCCAAATGTATTTTAACTGTCAGAACTATACCCTCTACAACTTCTCCTGGCAGCTCATTCCATATACACGTCACCCTCTGTGTGAAACATCCTATTGCTCAATCTGCTACTTCGGTACCAAAATCCCAAACATGTCAGATTAAATTGAATTTTATGATAGCAATTTGCAACTCAAGAGACTGACTCTAAACAGATACAAAACAGTAAACAGTAGCCAGTGCAAGGACAAGCAGCATTTTATATGCACAGACTTTCAATTTTAGACAATCTTTTCAGATGGCTTGTACGAGTTATCGCAAAGCTTCCCTACAACTCTTGAATCGAGATGCTCAGGGCACATGCACTGGGTGCATTTTGTATTCCAGATTTAAGGGACAATTGGCAAATGCCCAAAGTTCCATCAACACTGCATGTACATACAAATCACATTCCTCCATTGAAAAATAATACATAACATCAGTTTATTTGACAGGAAATATAAATGCGATTGCCAAAAAAATTATATCCTGTTACTTGGAAGAAAATCTGCAAGTCATCTGGATAACATTCTTTATCCAAAACACTATGATCAAATTGTCACTCATCTCATTGTGAATTGCAATCATCAGTGTAGCAAAATGGTTGTTAGTGATGTCTATATACATATCAAAGTGCTTTTATGCGAATTATTCCGAATTCCCCATTTCCTTCTCATGCTATAATTTTTCATTATGATCCAATCCCACACTATAGCCACAGCATTCAATTCCACAATTTCATACTGCTCATACTGATCCCTTTATTTTGGTGGACACATTTCTAAATATTGCACACAAATTAAAAATTCTTTCAGCAAATAAATCGAGGGAGAGTGAATGCATTCAGAAATCTTGGCAACATTCAATACTGACAAGCAATAATATCTGCACAAGACTAGACAGTATGCCAAGGTCAATTTAGCACACACATTTTGCAATTTATAGAATTTGGCCCATCTCCAATACCCATTTGCTACTATAAACTTTCTTACAAAAAGACACAGCATTTTATGAGACCGAGGAGGCAGGCAGACATCAGTTCAACAGCTTTTACCATAGATTAAATGGAGTGCTTCCACATGCTGCAGTCCAATATCTTTCTATTTTGTTCATATAATTGGGTTGAGTCAAAATGACTAAAGGACAAATTGAGAGACAGAATCCAATGGACATAGCAATGATTGGTTCCAAAAAACATTTCATGCCCAAAAATCCATACTTTTGGCCACGAGTCACCACCTCACAATGGATACACCAAGATCCAAAAATTACTTTTCCTTATAGCATCTTCCAAATTGTAAAGTACAATTAAGCTACATTATTTGTACTCCATGTCTCGTGTTAGACAAAATATTAAGAAATCTAAAAGCAGGAAGCCAATCAGTCTTCCATGCCTGCTCCATCATTCATATGGATAACAGCTGATTTTTACCTTAAACTACTTTCCTCTACTAACCCCATTTCCCTTCAGTTCCCACATCCACAAAATATATTAATCTGTCTTGACCATTCCTAGCAATTGAACAATATTTAGCAATCTTTGGGAGAATTTCTCACAGACCTGGACTGACAACCTGTTCTTTCAGAATGAAATCCTTGGTTCTAAACACTACTGCATCCATCTTGTCAACCCAGGTTGCATGTATCAATGAAACATTTCTTATTCTTCTAAACCCGAGGGTTTAATAAACCCAGCCTGCTCAGTCTCTCCCCAAAGAACAAGCATTCCCATTCCAGTAATCTTTCATTGCACTTAATCAAAAGTATATCCAGGCCGCCGGGTCTTTGGCCGGGTCTCGGGTCTCCGCTCTCCGGCTACTCCTCATCCGCCGGCACGGCCGGCCGCCTTGCACATGCGGACTATCACAGCCTGCACATCCTCCCCCTGCACATGCACACAACCACGGCCAGCACATCACCCACCACCCTGCACCTGTGCACTGCCACAGCAACTGGTTGGCGCCGGGCACTTTCTCCCTTTCTTTGCATTGTGGGAGATCTGGCTGCCATTGCTTCATGGGCAGTGTGTTCCTTATTATACCAACGTTTTTCCTCAGCACTCATCTAATTCTTTCTCCTCATCCAAAACCCATGCCCCCTGGTTTTACTATGCTGGTCATAATTTGGGACATCTGTCAGGTCCCCCTCAGCCTCCTCTGCTCTAAGGAATACAAACCAAATCTATCCTCATATCTGAAATGTCTGCAATTTCTACTGATATGTATGCAGCAATACCCACATCCTCTTGAACACCACTTTCCAATCTCTCATTGTTTATAGGAAAATGACTACTTTTCTATTTTTAACTTACAAGTGGATGATCTTACATTCACACATAGTATACCATTTACCATGCTCTTACCCATTCACTGGTTTTTATATCTTTAAAGGTACAGAGACATTTCGTTGTCTCTGTACTGTACACTGACAATGACAATTAAAATTGAATCTGAATCTGAATCTGAATCTCTGTATCATAACATCAGGTAGGGCCAGTTGTAATGAAACTGGCTCAGAGTCTGCTCTGCAATTCGTTATCATCTTCCAGGTCCATGCTATTTCTAACACTATCCCCTAATCCCTCCACAAATCTATCAATATCTATTTTCCAAGAACACAATGGCTAAGCCTTCTCCCGATCCTCCACAGATTCACCACTTGAATGAAGAGTTGTTCCTTATCTCAGTCTGAAGCATCTTCCCCTCATCTGTGCCTCCAACCCAACATCAGTCAATAATGGGAAATATCTCGAATCTCGGCTGAACATCTATTTAAGAACTTTGTCTGTTATCAATGAGATCTCTTATTTTTCTAAACCCTAGAGAATACTGTTGCAACTTACTTAACCTCTCCTTGCATGACAATTCTGTCATCTCTAGAAACAGTGTAATGAATCCTTGTTAGATTTTTTTCTCTGGCCAGTATATCCTTTTTTGTTAGACACAATATTGTGGGTATGGAGACAAAAGAGAATGCAGATGCTAGGGTCTGGTGCAACAACAAATCCGATGGAGGAACTCGGCAGGTCAAGCAAGATCTGTGGCGAGGGGGAAAATAGAGGAATTGTCACCATTTCAGGTCACAACCCTGCATCCTCCTCTACCTAGCTCCATCTGTCAGTCATTCTTCACACCTCCGTCTACCAATCACTTGACTTTTGCCTCATCACTTCCCTCTTCTCTTTATATTAGTCATCTCCAGTTGTGATGTCAACAGTCCTACACTCCAGTTTTCAAATCTTCTCTTAATAAAAAGGCCAAGATACTACTTGCTGCTTTTACTGCTTTCTACACTTGCATGTCAACCTTTGACAACTTGTGTGCAGGAACATCCAAGACCCTTAAATTATCAACATTACGCAATCCTTCATGACTGCATTTGGAGTATTGTGAGCAGTTTTGGTAAAGGTGTCATAGGTTATGGGCTTGGGAGGGGAAAATAGATCAGCCACGATTGAATGGTGGAGTGGGCTTGAAGGGCTGAATGGCCCGATTCTGCTCTTAGAACTTATGAGAAAAAAAATCTCAGCTTTTCTATTTTGTGCACCAAAATCAATATCCAATTTCCCCCCCGCATAATACTCTATCTTGTTCTTGCCCTCTTAACTTAGCTCGTCTATATCCCCAATAGTCTCTTTGCGTCCTCCTTTGTACCCATAAAAACATTTAGACTTAATATTGGACCTTAGACCATTCAGCCAATTACTGATATAGATTGAACCCACCAATGAAAACTGCTGCACTGTTTCCCAACTTCCCCTTTCTGAAGTCAACAATTAGTTTGTTGGTCTTGTTGCCAGAGGTTATTGTTGCAGCACCACTCAATCAGATGTTCCAGCTCTCTTCTGTACACTGACTCATCACCACTTGTGAATTCGCAAACAAAAGTAGTGTTGTCAGCAAATTTATGGATGGCATCGAAGTTATGCTTAGCCAAAGTCATGTGTGTAAAGAGAGTAGGGGGCTAAGCACACAGCCTTGTGATGCACCTGTGTTGATGGTCAGAGGAGGAGGAGATATTGTTACTGATCCACATGGATTGAGGTCAGCCAATGGAGGAAGTCAAGGAGCCACTTTCCATGAATAAAGTTCCAGGTGTATTTTACCACTGGTTTCCTTATACATTCATGAACTAAAAGCACAAAATATTACAACTGACAGAATATTGTCAATATTTTGCTGCAAAAACATTTTCAAATACAGAGATGGATAAATTAAATCTAAAGACCAATATTTTTTTAGACTTCAGTTGCAGTCAGCTCTAAGAAGTCAATAAACAAAGATGAAACTAATCTGGAACATGCTGGAAAGGGGGAGGGTGGGGGGTCCTGCAAAATAAGACAACCAAGAGATCACTGTAATAGTTGCGCCCTACAATAACCAAAGCATCAGTTTATTATTGATGGGTTATGGTAGAAATAGATGGATGAAGTAATGGAGATCAGCTGTGTGGCAAGGAAGGAACGGGTTTCAAAACTCAGCTCTGGCTCCAATAGGATGCAGAGGTTACAGTCTCTTTCTGTTTATGGTAATCTTTGGAGTGGGGGAAATAGAACTGGTTGGAGGAAATTTTACTTTATAGGATTAATGGTCATGTAATAATTAAGATGGAAGAATTAATGATTGTTAATCCAAGATTCAACATGGCACCTTGGAATCTAAAATCAAATATTTAAATCTGTAATTTAAAAAAAGTAGCATCAATAATGATGATCATGAAACGTCCATGTTGTCGTAAAAGATGTGCTTCAGCGGATGGAATCTGGTTTTCTTATCTGGATTTACCAGCAATATGATAAACCTTTAATTGCCCTCAAACTAGCAATAACCAGAATGAAGAATGCCTACTGAGGCACTCAATTCTAAATCAGGAAGCAGAACATATGTTATGTATACTAAAGAAGTAAAGAGAAAAACAAATGACATTGGAAAGCAATAGAAAAGATATTATTAATAACTACAACCTGAAAGAGCACGATCCCTCCATACATTTAAAAGTAACATTCAGAGCTAAAGAGGTTGCATAATGGTAATTAAAAATGTGTCCATGTATTTTAAGAGCTCACCAGCTGGAGTGGATAAAACATATTTCTTGGCATGCATAGCCAGTATCAGTATTGCAACTTCACACCATTCAAGATGTTTAATTGAATCGTTTGAAGAGCCAACAGAGAAGGAAAGGCAGGAACTTGTGAATTTCTTCACATTATTGCACATGTTGATGCTGGAAACTCTTGGCCCATATGCACAGTAATAGTTGGCATTGAAAGCTTTACTCCTCCACCAAAATCTGAGCTGAGGTGTTTAAGACGGCAATAAACTGAATGCATAAAGACTCAAACAATCCTTAAATGGCTGCATGGAGTTTAGTTAAGGACAAGTAAGAATTCAGCCACCTTAGAGACTCAAATACAATGGCATTCTGATCTTGTCAGCAAATAGATAAATATTAGTTATCAGCTATGAACAGGAATAATAACAAACCCAATGCTAAAAAACTTGCTGATGGCAAATCTAAAATGAGTAGGTGTGGGGGAGGGGTAAAAACAGAAGAATAAACATAGTAAATGTAGCTAACTTATTCAGAACATGTCACTGCCATTGCCCTTAACATACGAGGGGTGTACTGTGTAACCACACTGATCTGGATTAGTGTTCATAGAGAAGACCAGACAAAAGGTAATAGGCATGTTGTTGTAAAGATATTAGTGAACCATGAGAGTTTTAAATTATAATCATCAAATAGTTTAATTGCTGCCAGTCTTGGCTTTATATTCTAGTTTTTTATTAAAAAAAAGCTTAACTACATTTAAATTCCTTGGGTGCTTTGGTGGAATATAGACTTTTCGCCCAACTCTTAGTTTGGCCCTCTAAATTCTTGGTCCAGTAACATAACCACAAGCTATCTTACTATACACAGCCACATGTATGTATTTATGGACCACATTCCACAGCTTTCCAAATTCAAATAATGTCCCAAATGCTTAATAGATCTATTTGCCAACTTTTCCCTTAAAAGAACAGCACCATAAAATATTAAACGAGATTTGCAAATATTAAGTGCAGAAATTTCACCTTGTGCTTTATTTCTGTGGAATACGTTCAGGCTACAAAAAAAAGTTAACCGAATACTATTTCAGTTTACATATTAATTTACTTTAAAAGATGCCCTCTGCTTCACAAATCAAGGTTGCTAATTATAATCTATTAAGCCAAATCACTTACTTTTGTCCAAGTAGTTTATTGCCCAGACCTGGGTCAATACATTAAAAGTGTTTGCCAAGCACATATAAAATGTTTAGGCTTTAAAATTAAACTGGTAGAAACATATCACAACCTGAACTTGCTGAAAAGCCTTCAGCCTCTTCTTGAATCTTGACGGAAAGACAAGGTCACATCCCCGAGCGAGCAAAGCCAACTCCTTCCCGAGATCTGGATCTTGGCGCAGTGAAGTGTCCTTTATCATCATTGTCAAAGCTGGGATGCGTATATAGTTTCAGATTGGAGAGACTATGTCAAAAAGAAGAAAGGTCCAAACAAAATGAACCATAAAATTTGGCTACATAATATCAGCTAGTTCCAGTTTTATCAAATCCAGTCTTGACCTCAAACACCATCTGTGATTCTGTGTAACGATATTAAAGTACGCTTAACATACTGCTCCATACATCACACAGATCTTGGCGTAGACAAAGTGCTGAAACTGAAGTCACTTTGGGGCCAGCCTTTTGCGCAGTCACATTCCAAAGTCTTAATGGCTGGTTATGTAAAGAAACAAACCTGTTGTTTGCGACCCAGCCTCGCTGACAAGTAATAATCAATCTGGACAAGTCACACTGAAATATAAAAGAATGCACCGAAGCTCGAATTTATAGCCACAGCTATCAACTACTTTTCTTCTGTTACAGATGACTGACGGTAGCTCGACCGACTGAAATTTCCAGTTGTGCGCCAATAGGCTGTTCAGTCAAATAAGTTTCATTTTCCTTGTTGATCCAACCTCTAAGTGGCATTCAGCACATTGCAAGTTCAACGGCGTCATTTGTGTTATCCATAGATCATATGTCAATTATAGCAACCGAGTTCGCATTTAAAAAGAAAAAATGCTCATTCTTGCTGTTTTTATATTTAATTCTTGGGTAAACCTAAATTGATCCAGCATCTTGCTGATTCAGTTTTTCAGATTAACTAGTTAATCTAACACATTCCTCGATCATTTAACCAGAGTAGGTCAATAGAATTCATGAACACATTCAGTTTCACAATCTTTTCAATAAACACCAAATACCCCAAGTAATTTCATGAATTAGGTGTTTGTGGGCATTTGTGTATTTAATGCACTGCATAGCTATTGCAGGTAGAAGAACTGACTGATATCAGGCATCGCACAGCGGCAGTCAGGAAAAGGAAGGCTTTTATCTTCTTTGAGAAATGTTTGGGAGAAAGAATAACTTCCATTTCAGTTTGTGGTGTCTACAGTAATTGATAATTCTATTCGAGAACCACAGACTATCACAAGTGGAGTTTTATGAGGTGTTTTTTTTTAAGATGTTGTCTGCTCTCAGTAAAACAGATGTGATGAAATTCACCAACAAACCTTTCAATTGCAGAAATAGCTGTTTACAGATCAAGACATCAAACTTGGTTCACCATTCATAGTTTATAGGGTAGAAGTGATCTCTGTACTCCTGTATGCTTCAAAAAGTTGGACAAGATACCACATGTATATTAAGGCACTGGAAAGATACCAGCAATGCAAAATCCTCCAAATCTGCTAGGAAGATTAGTGAACTAACAGCCCCAGAAATAAGGATCTAATTACAATTAGTTGGCTCTTTTGGGAAAGCTACTTCTTCCACTTGCCAAGCATCAGATTCATTAAAGCAGACATACTATTCCAAGCTTTGCCATAAGAAGAGATGACTAGATTTCATTTCTGAAGCCAACTTGTGATGTTTTGTGAACAAATAACACTTTGAAAAAATATCAAAATTATTTACTAAATAATGTATTATTGTACATTATAATACAAATGCACACAATATAGTTTGCGTATAATCTAATTTGTTACTGTTGTAACTTGATGCCAGAAAAAAAGTAGGTAAGCCTATTCAATTTAGCTTAAAATGCATTATTTTAACAACTCAAATATGCAAAGGACATATCATTGTTGCAACAACTTTCTCCTCTTCATTTCACTTGAAATTTCCTTGGATTCCTCATGAATGGCAGCACAATAACATGGCTAGTAAAGGAATTGCCTCACAGCTCCTGCAATCAGGTTCAAAACTGACCTCTGGCGCAGTCTGTGTGGAGTTTGCATGCTCTCCCCATCATGCAGGTTCCCTCCTATATGCCAACGTTTTCAGGTTATCAGCCTTTCCAGTGTGTCAATACTGGTCAGCTCCAATGCAAAGTCTAGATCCTATAATATTAACTCCCACTGAAAATTGCTCCTAGTTTGTAAGCGTGTGATAACATTTGGGGATAATAAAAATGGATTTAGCGCAGGATTATTGCAAATGGATACTACGGTCAGCGCAGACCTGGTCTATTCCCTTGCTACATAACTCTATAACCATCTACTGAAATTCCAAATACAATACTGATTGTACATTGCTTCCATTCTACTTAACGAAATACAGTCCATCAAAGAGATACAGTGGTATGATTAAATAATTATGTACATAGAACAAATTCGGACATTACAATTGTTTGCATAACTTTGTTAAATTTTGATAAATCGTCACATCTATCTATCTATATTATTAAAACTCTCATCTTGACCACTTCCGGTCTACGTTGTAAATACATTTTCGCAAAAACGCTACCCTATATCGCTATGATTTTTTCGCCATCTTACTCACCGTTCTCCTCCGCTCCAAGCACCCCAAGGTTTGTTCCGATTGGTGAAATAATAGAAAAGTTATGAAGGTTTAAAAAAATCGTGACATCAGCAGATTGGTCTTCTCACCTGTCAATCACCATGATGAAGGTAACGCCCCTTCCGGGGGCCAGGAGAATAAATCCCCGGAGGCCAGACGCGAGTCAGTCAGCCTGGAAGCTGGGAGTGAGAGTAGAGTCCAGAACTGTGAGTCTACAAGTCGCACTGACTGAACTGCGAGTCTACGCCGTGCTGAGTGAACTGTGACTTGACGCCGTGGCTGAGTCCAGAGATCGCGCTGATTCCAGAAGTCCCGCTCACTCAGGAAGTCCCGTTCAGTGCGGAGGTTGCGCTGATTCCGGAAATCCCGCTCACTCCAGAAGTCCCGCTCAGTCCAGAGGCCACGTGAGTAGATTCAAGAGTGTGTGTGAGAATGTGCATGAGTGTGTGTGTATGTGTGTGCGTAAGTGATGGAGGGTGTGTGAGAGATGGAGGGTGTGTGTGTATGTGTGTGGGTGACTGTGTGTCAGAGTATGTGTGTGAGTGATGGAGGGTGTGTGTGTGTGTGTGTGTGTGTGTGTGTGTGTGTGTGTGAGAAATGGAGGGTATGTGTGTGTGTGTGTGCGCGCGTGATGGAGGGTGTGTGTGTGTGTGATGGAGGGTGTGTGTGTGTGTGATGGAGGGTGTGTGTGTGTGATGGAGGGTGTGTGTGTGTGTATGTGTGTGATGGTGGGTGTGTGTGTGTGTGTGTGAGATGGAGGTGGCACAATCAAATAAGATCAAATAGAACAAGTTTTCCTACAACTTTAGGCTGTGCGCGTGTGTGTGTGTGATGGAGGGTGTGTGTGTGTGTGTGTGTGTGTGTGTGTGTGTGTGTGTGTGTGTGTGTGTGTGTGTGTGTGTGTGTGTGTGTCCGCCAGCCGTGAGCGAGTGAACTGCCAGCCCACCAGCCACGAGCGAGTGAACTGCCAGCCCACCAGCCACGAGCGAGTGAACTGCCAGCCCACCAGCCGCGAGCGAGTGAACTGCCAGCCCACCAGCCACGAGCGAGTGGACTGCCAGCCCACCAGCCACGAGCGAGTGGACTGCCAGCCCACCAGCCGTGACCGACTGAATTGTGAGTTCAAGAATCCATTCGGCCCACAATGTCCATATTAGCCTCTGAAAATCAGTCCCTTCGGCCCACAATACCCATACTAGCTCTCCAGAAAGCCATCCCCCTCCACTGACCACCAATATTGGAATTAGTGTAGAGGTGGAATATCGCGTTGGGGGACCAGCCCCCTCTTGTGAGAATGGGACCCAATGGGTCCCACTTAGTCTAGTGATAATTAAAGCTTCTTCTGAAGGAAGTACAATCTACTTTCACCCAAAATGTTAGTCAACACGAGGAAAATGCCAATGCTTCCCACAAGCTGGATTGTGATGAAATTCACATGTGGTGACAAAATCACCAAAACCAGAATTGTCAAACCGCTCTTTTCAAGTCGAAAGTGCTTTCCATTTTTGAATAATGGCCCCACGTCCAAAAAAACTTGCCATTATTTCTAAAATTAACACTATGTTCTACAGTGCAAACATATGCCTCCCCTCCCCAACAAAACCTTTTAAAAACACAAGGAAAAAGTACTGGGTGATATTCAAAACAAAGTACAAACAGTTGGAGGGAGATAAAGTAATTTTTAAACAAGTGATCTCTAAATGAAAGGATCACATTTGATTAACTTAGTAAAACAGAAATACAATGAGATGTTCTGGCTAACTTTGTTAATAGCGCAAGCTAAAGTTACCCACGTACATGCACCAGCTGTTGTGGGCTGCATCCGAGATGCAATTTGTATTTTTAACTAATCCTTTCAGAATGCTCTCGTATCCTGGTATTTTACTATTTTCTAAATTAGAACATTACAGTATGCAAGATCAGCAGAGTATTAACATTAGCAACTGCAGAGTTTGACCAAGTATTATGTGGCACTGTAATTGAATACCTTTAAGAGTACATTCAAACTAGAAGTTACTAATAAAAAAAACTACAGATGCTGCAAGAACGTAATGAGAACAAAATGCTGTCAATAATCAGATCACGTAGCAATTGTGGAAAGACAAACTGAAATGTAGAGGACGAGAAAATAGAAGTATAGCATCTGGTCCTTCAAGCTTGACTTGTCATTCAATATGAGCACAGCCGATCTGCCTAACTCTTATGTGCCTCTCCCACATAACCCTCAATTAATGCATCTTTCAAAAGCATATGTACCTCCACCTTGAATACCAGCCACAATCTAACCTCTAGAGAAAGTTCTGAAGAAGGGTAATTGACAAAGTCAGAAATATTAGCTAGTGCCTCTTTGCATAGATATTACTTTACTGACTAAGTTCTCGTTACATTTTCATTTTTGTTACATGGATGGGTGTTGGGTGAGAGATGATTTTGAGACCAGTTAATCTGGCTCACTGTCAGAGTCAGTCTTACAGCACAAAAATAGCCTATTTAGTTCACAATGTCCATACTGACCATCAAGTATCGATCTATACCAATCCCATTTGCCAGCATTGGTCTAATAGTTTCTGCCTTAGGTTTTAAGTACTTGCCTAGAAACTTAAATGCTATGAGAGTACTTTCCTACACCTACTCAGGCAGTGCATCCCAGATTCTCATTACAGAGTGAAAAACTTCTTCCTCATATCCCTTCTAAACCTCTTAGCCTAAACTTGCATTCTCTAGTTTAAAATAGCACTGCTATATGGATGTTTTGCACAATCTATCCCATCTTTGCCCCTCATAATTGTATATGTTTCTGTGGCACCTTATCAGCCTCCTCTGCTTCAAGAAATACAAACTCTTCCCATTCAGTCACTCCATACAAGAGAAACACACCATCCAAGGCAAAATCCTCCTGAATCTCCACTTCACCCGCTCTAGTACAATCATGCCTTTCCTGCCATGGCAACCAAAATCGTACACAGTTCTTTAGCAATGACCTAACCAATGTTGCACTATGATTTACTTGTTCTTAAATTTTATGGCCTGGCTAATGAAGATACATAGCTTCTAGTCCTGGTTTACTGCCCGAACTACCTCTGTTGCCACTTTCATGGATCTTTGGACTTGCACACCATAACGCACCACTATTTATTGTGCATGCCCTACCTTGATTGGTCCCCCAAAGCCCCCTCTCCCACTTATCAGGATTAAATACCACCCACTGTTACTCTGTCCACCTTACCAGCTGATCAATGGCTTAAAGGAATACACCAATTTTAGATAACCAATTTTGGTAACATGTTAAAATTGACTAGTTCCATGGAAAATCAGGAACCTGTAATGTTAACTCAGTTTTCATCTACACAGGTGCTGCCCGAACTGCTTGGCCTTACCAGCAATTTCTATTTCAATTTTCCAGAATTGCTGAGTTCTGTATCACTTTGTCTCGTGTTTGTTATCTCTCTATATCTCTTCATAGAGCCGTACAAAATGCAAACTGGCCATTCGGCTCAGTATATTCACCCTGACCAGCAGGTATCCATCCACATTGATAACATCTTCCAGCACTTGGCCTGTAGCCTTCAATGCCTAGGAATTTGAGTTTGGTTAGACACTTCTTCAATGCTGAAACCTACTTTAGTTCCACCATTCTCACCAGCAGTGCATTCCAGGCACTCTCCCCTTCAGATCACGCTAAATCAAAGATCTCTAGTTTTAGTCACCTCTGATAATGGGAAAAGAATACAGAAGGCTACCCAGTCTCTACCTCTCAATTTTCTATACCAGAATTATGTCCCCTTTTAGCCAACTCTGTTCCAGGAAAAACAGACCTAGCCTCTCCAAGGCAGGTGAAATTCCTCTGCGTCCTCTACAGCACTTTCACATCTACACGCTATATTCTACTGAGGTCTATCCAATGTTTCATAGTTAGAGCATAACCTCCTTGCTCTTGCATTTAATTATTTGAATAGTGAAGGCCAGCATCCCATATGCCTTCTTTCCACATTATCTAAATGTGCTGCCATTTTCAGCGATATTTGGCTTTACACATCAAGGACCCCATCTTCTTCAATACTCCCAAGGGCATCACCATTCATGGTGTCCATTCTAACATTGTTTGCGCATGAACCATTTCTCAGCTTTCCCGGACACAACTTAAAATGTCACCCCTTTTGAGACTTTTACATCAAGGCAATCCCAGTTAATATTTGGGAAATTAAAATCCCCCTAGTACTATAACCTTTTAAAAAAAAAATCACATCTCTCTGCAACTTGCCAAAAAACCTGTTCGCTATTAGCTGATCTGTAATATAATCCCAGTAAAGTGAAGACGCTATTTTTGTTCCTAATCTCTACCCACACAACTAAACATCAAGTAACTGTTCCAGAATGTATCAACAGTCATACGAATCCAAACCTTTTATAGCTTAATTCTTAACTCCTTCTCGACATCCACAACACAACATCTACCAGTGCAGTCCTGCTCTTGCCTGACTGAGCCAATTTCATCCTGTCATTCTTTGTCAATTTCTTTCTTGCCTATATCTTTATTTCTTCCAAGGTCCATTGCTTCTTCCAAAGTCAATTCCTTTCTCCATCTTTTACTGATCCCTCCAAATATCCACCTCCCATCAGCAAAACTGGTGTCCTTTTCTTCTTACTTGAACAGTCTAACCAGTTTCCATTAATCATCATAGGAGTATCCTTGGCCCCTGTCATTTCCCATCATTAAACAAAACATCTTGGTAAAAAAGTGATTTCCTTGAATTTCTTCCAATGCAATTTCCTCTCAATGGGAAAATCAGCTACAGACTAATGATCACCTTACAGAACACCTCCATTAATTGTAGTGTGATGCCAAGCTTCCCAGGAGGCAGTCATTTTAAATCTTTATACTATTTGTGTTGATCTTTGTTATTCTTTGGCTCATAGATTTTTTTTCTTCATCCAGTCTAATTAAGTTAAAATCCCTCTAGTACTATAACCTTTTTTTTTTTTAATAGGTTAATAGTTATGAAACGTTGAACTATTGCCAGAAGTGAACGGTTTGTGATAACGTTTGATACGCTTAACCGTCAGTTCTTCTCGCTTACGATGTGCTTCCAAAAAGAAAAACCTTTAACCATTCAAGCCAATTTTCTTCCAACAACATCACTAAAAAAAATCTAGCACCAGTCAAATTTTGAATTTGTGGAATATGTTTTTGCAACCAGATTGTGCATGGCTGCATCTGTGCTGCGACAATTATTGGGTGCATGGGTGCAAGAATGTTACTAATTACTTGGAAGATTAATTTAACTTTTTGACATGCATACTTCTTCACCTGAATCCCCTTTTATATATAACCCCCTTTCTCGGCCACGGTCCCATCCCAAGCCCTGGGCTCGGCTCTCACTCCAGCTCGAGCACTAGGCTCGGCTCCAGCCAGGGCCAGCGGCACCACCCTTGCCACCAGGTGTCGGGCGTCGACAGCCTCCCTCCCGGAGTGTCCCGTCCTGCCTTGCGAGTGCATTGTGACGTCACTCGGGTTTTTTTCCCCCGAAATGGGTGAGCTATTGGGGCAGTTTTTAAAATTTAAAGGATCAATATTATCGGAAATATTGGTGGGAAAGCGACGGGAAGATGTTTATCGCCACAACGGGGAAAACGTGAGTAGGATATATGAAAATGGGTAGGCTGTGGCCTAGCATTTGGAAGAAGATAGGAAAAGCAGATTGACACATCGTCGGCACAAACACAAACAATGGGAAGTTTTAGTATTATAGAGATATACATACATACACATATACACACGTACACATAAATATATACACATACACATATATACACACACACACACACAAAACCAAAGATATTAACCATATATATTACAATAATTCAATTGTGCCGATTATCATGTGCATATTTCTTTAGAGTTTTTTTCTCCACCCATCAGATGAAAGACTACTTCTTTTCATTAGCAACATCTAGTAGAGGCAAAATGATTCTGAGTTTTGAATTATTAGGAATTCTTATCATTGCAACAGAGCTTCAATTAGTTTAGTTCAGAGATACAGCACGGAAACAGGCCTTTCGGCCCACCGGGACCGTGCCGTCCAGCGATCCCCACACATTATCCTACACACACCAAGGACAATTTTTACATTTACACAAGCCAATTAACCTACAAAACCAGTACATCTTTGGAGTTTGGGAGGAAACCAAAGATCTCGGAGAACACCCTCACAGGTCATGGGGAGAACGTACAAACTCCATACAGACAGCACCCATAGTCAGGATCGAACCCGGGTCTCTGGCGCTGCAAGTGAAGTCCCATTTTATTGAAACACTCTGGAATTGAGGCCAGCATTTGCGACTTTTTTCAAAACATAGAAGTAACCCATTCAGTCTTGGAGACTGCTATTCAATCCGTTCATGTTGATCACCCTACTCTACCCTAGTGGGCCTGTCCCACCTAGACGATTTTTCAGGCGACTGCCAGGGACAGTCAAGTTGCCGGCAGTTGCCTGAAAAACCAGCAACTAGAACGGCGACTGTCAAAGTGGAACGCACACACACATCGCTTCCTTCACCAGCCCGTTATGCAGGGGGGGGAGGGCAAGAGGGGGGAGCGCTGTCTGAGTGAAATTCACACGGTGCAAAGCCAAGGTGATACAGACACACAGGAAGGTTGGTGCTATAATTAAGACGGCTAAACCACAGTGTATGGTAAGTCCTTTAAAAGAGGGGGGGAAGAAGGAGTGGAGACAACTTTTAAGAAGCTAGAGATACACGGCTGTGAAGCTCGGCGGACATTAAACATTACCGGTCGGTTATCCTTGGTTCTGAAAACTACTGCTAACGTTTTTTTCCCTCAATGAGCCAATAAAATTCACCGGTCAGCACCGGCTACTACCTACAAGAACCTTCGAACTCCTGGCAACCCACTAGGATCTCCTGGCGGCCCACCTACGGCATGAGAATTTTCGCTACTCTCCATGGCGGCTTCATTCTGGTCGCCGCTAATTTTTCAACATGTTAAAAAATTTGCGACGACCATAATGAGGCCGCGACTAGTTCCCAGAATGCGGGAACTCCTCACGACTATCCGGCAATCACCCGCGAACATGTGGCGATCGCAGAGTCTCCTGCAGTCGCCTAAGTGGGACAGGCCCATAATAGTACTCTATTTCTGCATACTTCTCTTGTCGCTTGATCTCTGTAGCAATAAGAACTATATCTAACAACCTTGAGTATACTTAATGACTGATATATTTAATTGCTGTCAGTGGTAGAGAATTCCACAGGTTCACCACTCTTTGGGTGAGAAATCTCTTCCTAATAGTCCTAAATGAACTATCCTGTTCTCCCAAAGTTGTGATACCCAAATTTGGTCGATTTTATCTTAGGCAAGATCATTCCTGCATTTAGTCAGTCCAGCCCCATCAGGATTTTATTAGTTTCAATGAGATTCTCTCATTCATTTAATACAAGGGCAATCTTTCTACATTCAACAGTTCTGCCATCCCAGGAATAAGTCTGGTGAACTTTTTCTGCACCCTCTCCATGGCAAGATTGTCTTTCATTGGATATGGAGACCAAAACTGCACACAATACTCATGTCATAGTCTCACAAAGGCCCTGTACATTTTCAGCAAGACATCCCTGTTCCTGTACTCAAATAAAGAGGAAGAAAATTGGA
The DNA here is from genome assembly GCF_010909765.2 of Amblyraja radiata. NCBI lineage: Eukaryota > Metazoa > Chordata > Chondrichthyes > Rajiformes > Rajidae > Amblyraja > Amblyraja radiata. Next base: position 97,595,192 of record NC_045961.1, read on the forward strand.
CTTTTTTGCCTTCCATCACAGTGAGGAATGTGGGGAATCCACTGTGGTGGATGTTTATGTTAAATTATGTATTTGTGTGTTTTGTTGCTTTTTTTTTTGTAAGGCTGTATGTTAATTCACATATCACTGTACCTTAATTGGTACATGTGCCAATAAAAGACCTTTGAAATCCATACCAAGGCAACAAATAGTGTGCTGGCCTTAATAACTGTTTGCTGCATCTACACGTTTACTTTCATTGATTGGTGCACAAGGATATCCAGCTCTTCTAGTCTACAATGTTGCCACCAAAATACAAAACATTACATTTATCCACATTGAACTATTTAAATTCCATGCAATAGGCCACTTTGGCCACCTATTCAAATCATATGGAAGCATTACAGCTTAATTTCCAAATCTAAATCAGTAAATATATATTATGAATAGCTGGAGAACAAGCACTGAACCCTGCTCCATCCCAATGCCACTTGTTGCCTCTCAGAAAAGGACCAGTTAATTCCTGCTCTATCTCATTCTCATTCCATGTCAATACATTACCCCCAACTCCTTCATATTATCTACTGTGCCCCAATTTCTCTGCCTTATACTTTTGCCACTCCTCCCAGCATTTTGTTTCCATCCTAGTTCCCGTCTCCTTTGCACGGGTTCCCATCACTCCATCATCCCTCCAAGAAGAAACAGAAGAAAGTAACAGCTGAGAGGGGATAGGGAAAAAAAAGAAATTAGCAAGTATATTTCACAACTGTTTCTGTCAGAGATGAATGAACCGTTGTTTCTCCCTTGTAATCATCAAGCAGATGCCAAATCGTTTGAACATATGTTGCAGATTATATTTGTTCTCATTCATTATTGTAAATTTGAATAAATCAAAAGGAATTTTTAAAATGACTCAAATTTTAAATTATATTTAATGTTTTATTTTTTATTTTGTTTTTATGTCATTAGGAAGACCTGGGAGGTTGACTATGGAGAGCTGTTAGATAGTTGTGTGAAACAGTAACTACTGCTCCATTAGTAAACGTCAACGATTCTTTTCTCAAGCCGTGTAATTTATGGTGTCAAACATCTGTGCGTTCATTTGACTTCCGTTTATTACTATAAATAGAGTAATACACTTCGGCCGATATTGAAAAAAAGCACGTCTGTTCTGGATAAATAAAATGCTAAGACCTCTACTGAAATGACTTTAAAATATAGCAAATGCACAGCAATCCACAAGCTGTTAAATGCAAGGAACTCTGGAAAATGTAAATCAAGAGGAGGCAATGAAAATTCCAAGACAAACTCAAATCCAACCAACACAGGATTTCGCAAAACCTGTACTCTGAATTCAAATTGGGAATACACATACATCAAAAGTTATTTTTTTAAATGCAAAAAGCTGGAAAATTGTGATTCTCCAACATCAGCCACAGACCTTTCTATTTCATAATTGGGAAGTTGGAGGAAACAAGATCTTTAATCGAGAAGAAGAAATGTTTCTCCAAAAGCTAAGGGTTAGAAATAATAACCTCCCAGATATGTTCATCCACTTTCAACACTTAGTGACTAAAGGGATCAGGGGTATGGAGAGAAGGCAGGTACAGGATACTGAGTTGGATGATCAGCCATGATCATATTGAATGGCAGTGCAGGCTCAAAGGGCTGAATGGCCTACTCCTGCATGGCTTAGCAATGCCCTAAATAATTGCAATAAGATTTCCTTGCCCTTGCAATCAAACCCTCTCAATAACATTTCAAAAAGAAAAGACAGTGAAAACAAAACAAGTCCATAATGGTGCAAAGAGATGGGTCATATTGTCGTCATAGGGTTAGGGTTGTATAAGTTGGTTCAAGAACTTGATAATTATATGAAAACAGATGTTCATAAATCTGGTGTAGTGGGACTTCAGGATTCTGTACTTCTTTCCCAATTGCAGCAATGAGAAGAGGGCATGACTCAGATGGTGGAAACAGAGAAAATGTATTTATTTATTTTCAAAGCGTCATTGGAAGAAATGCAACTGCCTCACAAACTCCAGGGAGTCAACCCACCAACTCAACTTCTACCTCTGTTTAGAGAAATGGCAGTTATTATCTGTTGACTGCTCAAGAAAAGTGATAAAAATTTAAGGCATCAATTGTTATACTTCTGTCAAATCTTACTGAAGCCATGTCCCTCAGAGACAAGGAAGTATTCAGCAGCATGTATTACCTCTTAATTTTAAGGTAGGAGCAAATTTGAAGTCATGGGAGAAGGAATAACCACCAAATGATAATGGACTTTCCACTTTTGGTGGATGAAGCAGACAGAATTTCCTCCCATCGAGAGATAAAATGAAACTGTATTTTGATTTAAAAAATAAGGCAACAATTTGATAGTGTCAATATCATATCATCCTAGCTTTTTTCCCTTAGATTTCTTAAATTAAAATTCCATTAAGTAGAAAATTCAAATCTTGTAGCTTCGGTCCCAACAATCCAAGTGTTTGTGTATAGTTTGGTAATTAAGATACTGTGAAACTTAAGTGTGAGGAATAGGCCATTTCCCTTTTAAATTTGCTTTTTTCATTCAAAAATGGTTAGCCAATAATGCCTGGCTCCATATTCATAATGTAATTCACTGGCAAATCCCTCATAATTTGTTAGAAAATTAATTATGAAAACATTGACTATTTCCTGTGTAAAAGAGTTCCACATTTCTAACACTGAAACATTTCTGAAAAACTAAATTTACATTTTAGAAATGTAGACACCAGCTGTTTTTGCTAAATACTACAGTAGCATTTACCAAGTGGCAGCTAGTAATTATGAAGAAAACTTCCTTTCCTATTGAAGTATAGTCGACAATTTGATTACAACCCATTTTGTATATCAGTTACCAAATGAAAGGTGGTGGATTTTTGGTATCATCTGGGTACATAAATGGACAAATATAAAAGGTGGACATTGTGGCAACATCTTGCAGCAAGCACAGTAAATAATTACATAATTAATACAAACTGCTTTAAAAGATTTTAGTCTGCAAATAAGTAAGCAAGACTCAAACAGATGGATGAAAAAAGAAAAAGATGGTACATGGACAGGAACTGCACACACTTCCCCGGTCAGTGATTTTTTTTTGTTCTGTACTGTGGGATATGCAGAATCTAGATTTACCCTATAATGGTAATATAATGCATTTGTTCCAGATCGCCACCATGTGTGCCATATTAATGTGCATGCTTTGGATTGAAACTGCATTTAGAATCATAGCAATTACAGCATGGAAACAGGCCCTTCAGCTATACTTGTCCATATTGGCCAACCGAGTAGTCTGACGAGTCCCATTGCTTGCATTTGGTCCATGTCTCTCCAAACCCTTCCTATTACATAGAGACATAGAAAATATGTGCAGGAGTAGGCCATTCGGCCCTTCGAGCCTGCACCGCCATTCAATATGATCATGGCTGATCATCCAACTCAGTATCCTGTACCTGCCTTCTCTCCATACCCCGATCCCTTTAGCCACAAGGGCCACATCTAACTCCCTCTTAAATATAACCAGTGAACTGGCCTCAACTACCTTCTGTGGCAGAGAATTCCAGAGATTCACCACTCTCCGTGTGAATTTTTTTTTTCTCATCTCGGTCCTAAAAGATTTCCCCCTTATCCTTAAACTGCGACCCCTTGTTCTGGACTTCCCCAACATCGGGAACAATCTTCCTGCATCTAGCCTGTCCAACCCCTTAAGAATTTTGTAAGTTTCTATAAAATCCCCCCCTCAATCTTCTAAATTCTAGCGACTACAAGCCGAGTCTATCCAGTCTTTCTTCATATGAAAGTCCTGACATCCCAGGAATCAGTCTGGTGAACCTTCTCTGTACTCCCTCTATGGCAAGAATGTCCTTCCTCAGATTAGGAGACCAAAACTGTACGCAATACTCCAGGTGAGGTCTCACCAATTGATACATCTGCCCAAACATCATTTGAAAGTTGTAATTGTAACCACTTCTATAGTTTCCTCTGGCATTTAGGTGGGAAAATAACAACATTGATGGTTATCCTGCCATTCCTCCCTGCAAACGTCTTCCCTTTGAAGAAATAACAAAACCTTAATAGATTCTTTAAAAATAAATGCATCTAAATGTCAGAGGAGGTAGATATTTAAATTCAATACAATAATTTCTACCGGAATTGTTCATGGTCTTCTACCTTCTAATTACATTAACCGGATTCCAATGCCCCAGAATCCACAGGAAATAAAAGTCGACTATCTTAGAACTAAAGATTAAAAGGAGAATGGTGCTTCCATACATCGGTTTATTGGCCACTGGGGACTGCATTGTCAGCATTTCATGAATAAAAGGCTTGATATGTAGGAATGGTTTCATGGAATGCTTGCGAACAATTAATTTTATGTCATCATGGTCCCAAGCCTCTAATAACATACAATTCAATTTGTAAGAACATGGGTACAGAAGGCCATTAAGCCCCTCAGGCCTCCTATGCCATTCAATTTGACCATGGTTGATCAACTACATTTTCTCACCTATGCTCCAAGGCCCTTGATACTTTTATCTAACGAAGATCCATCAAACGCACAAAAAGATTTTTTAAATTGCCGCCTTTAAAAGCATTTTAGAATTTTAGCATTAAAATTGAAAACTACATTAGTATATTTACTTTAATATTAGCCAATACACTAATATATATTGAGAAGCTATACTATGTTTCTTTCAACTCTACATTGAACAAAATACAAGACATATGCATTTAGAGGGATAAAAAGGAAACTAATACCATCGTTTCAAATTACTTGCATGCACAAAAAAGCTCATCAAATTGAGAGAAAAAAAAATTCACACAGAGAATGGTGAATCTGTGGAATTCTCTGCCACAGAAGGTAGTTGAGGCCAGTTAATTGGCTATATTTAAGAGGGAGTTAGATGTGGCCCTTGTGACTAAAGGGATCAGGGGGTATGGAGAGAAGGCAGGTACAGGATACTGAGTTGGATGATCAGCCATGATCATATTGAATGGCAGTGCAGGCTCAAAGGGCTGAATGGCCTACTCCTGCACCTATTTTCTATGTTTCTATGAATGCAGTAGGATAACTGATGCTGGAAGGAATAAATTATGCAATTTTTCAATTATTCTCATTTGCCCACGTATATTTATCATAGATTCATCATTTATTCAAAAACCTTCCACTGAATCTCATACCCACATTGTTGCAGCCACATTCTTGGCTATATAATTCCACATGGTTTCTTTGAGCACTCCCTTACACCTCTTACTTTTGACTGATTTTCTGTGCAATTCCTTTCCATTACAACAATCATACAATTCAATTTATTGTCATTTGGACCCCTTGAGGTCCAAACGAAATGCCGTTTCTGCAGCCATACATTACAAACAAATAGACCCAAGACACAACATAATTTACATAAACATCCATCACATTGCTGTGATGGAAGGCCAAAAATGTTTTTCTCTCCACTGCACTCCCCCCCCCCCCATGTCAGAGTCAAAGTCAAAGCCCCCGGCAGGCGATGGCGAATTGTCCCGTGGCCATTAAAGCCACGCCGGGTGATGCAAGGTCGCACACCGGGTCTTGATGTTAGAGCCCCCGGCGTGCGCTCACAGAGACCCGCGGCCATTCCAAGCCGCGCGGGGCGGTGGTGTAAGGCCCCGCTCCAGGAGCTCTTCAACCCCGCAACTCGGGCGGGAGAAGTCGCCGTTGCGGGAGCCCGGAAAAGCGGTCTCCCTCCAGGGACCCGCGGGCTCCCGGTGTTACTGTCCGCCAAACCCGCAGTTGCAGCCAACGAATCTCCAGGCGTCGGGTCGCAGCAGCGTCCACCACCGCTCCACCCGCTCTGGACTCGGCCAGCTCCGCGACGGTGAGGTGAGTAGTCGGCACCAGAGCCCCCGGTCTTCCTGTTGGAGGCCGCTCCTCGTTGCAGCCCCAACGACAACGGAGACCCGACAAAGAAAAGGTCGGGTCTCCCGTGCAGGGAGAGATTTAAAAGTTACCCCCTCCCCCCCACACACATACCCCAACAAAAAATAACAAAAACTACATAAAAACATAGACATAAAATAATAAAAACGCAGACGGACTGCAGAGGCCGCTGCTGACGAGAGTCGCGCCGCCTACCAGGATACACAAATCATGATACAAAGGAATAAAAAAATTATCTTTCCAAATCTCTCCTGGTGCATGATGGACCGGTTGTCCTGATTTCTTTACTACCTTTGCTCTCTTCTCTAAAGCTATCTTTCGGATGCTATAGATTACGGAGAGGCTATTTTATCACAATAATACTTTATTAGCCAAGTATGTTTTGCAACATATGAGGAATTTCATTTGCCAAGAGTCATACAAATAAAAAGCAACAGCACACACAAAGCACATTTTAACATAAACATCCATCACATTGACTTCTCCACATTCCTCACTGTGATGGAAGGCGAAAAAAAGTTCAATCTTTTCCCTTTGTTCTCCCGCGGTCGGGGGCCTCGAGCCCTCCGTTGACGGGATGATCTTGACTCTCGTAGCCGGCAGCGTTAGGGCCCTCCGCATTGAGGCGATCGGCTCCTGCATCCGGGGGGGGGGGGGGGGGGGGGGGGAATGTCAGCTCCCCAGCGCCAGAAGATCGAACCTTCCGCGATGCTGGAGCTCCGGACTAGCCTCTCCCGAGTGCGAGCTGCCGATGTAAAGTCTGCAGGCGATCCCAGGCAAGGGATCGACTCCGATGCAAGTCCACGCCCTGCTGTGGGGCCCAAGGTCAGTCCGAGGAAGCCTCCAGCTCCATCGATGGTAGGCCGCAGAGCGACCGGAGAATGCAATCCAAAATTTAATCGCATCTCTGGCAAGGTAAGAAATTTAAAAAAAGTTTCCCCCTCCCCCCCGCATAAAACAAACCGGAGAACATTTACACAAACTTTTAACATACACTAAAAATAAAAAAAGACGAAAAAACAACCAGACTGTTAGCGGGGCTGCCAATCATGCGGCGCCCCTGGTGGTAATAATGGTAATATCACAGGGTAGGGATAAAACAGTTATTTTCTGTACTGTACACTCAATAATACATGTTACAATTATCAAAATCATTACAATTCAGTAACTGTAATTGTACTTACCCCCCCACAAACTTGCAAAATATTTTTACCAGCTGATAGAAAATGTATTTCCAAGAGAAAAACAGAACTTAACTGTTTTAATTCCAGATGATCTCCGTGTTCGAGCATTTAATCCATTTCTTGGACTTGTACATGTACCAGACGGGAGAGTTGAAGCAAGTTGTGATGGAGTACTTGAGCAGTATTTAGAAGTCATGAAAGGGGATTTTGAGTAGCCCAATATATTTAGCTCAGAGTTAGAATGATTCTTATTATTGCTTCCATTTGGAGTTTGTTCACTTGTTGCATTACCAATGCCTATATCAATTGTTTCTCCGCTTTCTATTAGTTTCAGATAATCTTTCAGCATGGACTGTGTAGTTGTCTCACTCAACCAGTGCAGAAAGAGCTCATCAACTTTCATCTTAAGAACAGGTTGCAAAATCTGGGCGGCAGGCATGGTTAATCTCCGGATAATTCAAAAAACCAAGATTATTGTTAAACGTTTGTTTCAACCAACTCTTCGTAAAAAAGACCTGTTACTTCTTCAACTTTATTCAGTCATACTTCCTAAGGAAAGGAAAGAAAAAAGTTTTGTTAAACATGCTGTTTATTTTTGCTGCTCATTTCTTCCTCCTGCCATTTGTGCAGATGGACAATCTGCTTTTCTTCAATATCACGTACTGCATTCATATCAGTCAGCAAGAGAAAAGACGCAAACTTTAAGTTAATTCATCTCATGATTTTTCTTTCCTTCTGCAGATTTGATTCTGCATCACTGATTAAAGACCAATTACTCGTGGTAGCCAAAATTTATATTGCAAAAATGTTCAAAGACACTCTAGATTTAACTACAATGATCAATTAGGCACCAAAATGGTTGTGTATGCAACCATGGCAACAGGTGAAATAGAAATTTAGCACATCTTGTAAACTGGCATCAAAATTAATGAAATTGATTATCATATAAACCAACAGGGGCATTGATATTTAGTGAACACTGGTGGCTTGGCTGTCATACAATCATAATCAAGAAAATAATACAGAAAATGAAAACTTAAATAAAAATAGAAAACATTAGAGATACTCAGCAAGGCTATACTGTGGAGAAAGAAAAACAGCTAAATGTTTTAGACTATGTCCTTTCATAAGAACTCCTGAAATAGTAACCCCTCTTCATTCTCTACAGATGCTGTTTGACCTGCTGAGCATCTCCAGTATTTTCCAATTTTAGGCCTGCATGTAACATTATACCACACTCCACGAAAAGAACTTGCTTCTCGGTCCACAAAAAAAATAGGATAACTGACTTGCTGTTATTTCCCACAATCAAAGCCCAGATAGGAAAACTATTATAACGGTAACTTGTTTAGTCTAAACCTAGCCACGAAATGCCCCACAGCTTGGCTTACAGAGGCCACCTACGAGATAAACACAAAAAGCTGGAGTAACTCAGTGGGTCAGGCAGCATCTCTGGAGAGAAGGATTGGGTGACGTTTCGGATTGAGACCCTTCTTCAGACGGGTACGGCCACCTATGAGAGCTAGTGTTCAGCTGTCATGGACTATGGCCGGAGAACTGAGCTGTGTGACCCAGGATTGCAACCTGGCCCACCTAGCGAGGACTGTCAGAGCTTGTCCATGAGTTAACAGACCTCTCAGATCCTATAGTCTCTCATCACCCTCATATCTGTTTGGTTGCACAGCTCTCAAATCTAGAGATTTCACTTTGATACCTAGCTCAACAAAAGGTTGCTGGCCATTGAATTTGTTGCTAAAGACATATTTTGGCTAGGAGGAGCTCCATGTGAAAGGGAGCAGGAGAACAATTTCAACTACATTCAATAGAAGGCAAAGATCACAAGATCTGGAACAGATTCCAATTGATATTAAGCAACAAAGACAGCCAACATTATGAAAATACAAGGTGGTAAATAACGTGAATTATCTAATTAACTGAACTGTTGTTGCCTGTATGTTATTTTTAAATAAGGCTTTCATATCGAATACTTAAATTGATTAAATCCTCAATGATATATCAGACATAAAATGTTATAGATTAATTAGCATATTTACATCCAAACAGGAATGCAAGAAGACATCAACTAAAGACTACTGAAAAAAATGAAAATACTATGTTATTAATAACTTTGCAATCAGCTGTGACAAAATAACACTATTCCTTATTTCTCTCAGCTCACACCCAGTGTTCCTTTCCCATTCCTACTAACCCACCAAGATGGTTTCACCTTTTTTCAGCTTTTCCATTCCCCTTCCTGTATTATTTAGATCCTTCGCCCTTCCTCAGCTGATTCCACCTGCCTTCACCCACACACCTATCCACCGGAGTTTCTTCTCCCTTGCGCCCCCCCATCTCCCCCGCCCCATTCCCAGCTGGTTCACTCTGTCCATCATTTGGTTTGACATATCTTCCAACTTCTGTCCCTCCCTTCCCCCGCCCAGATTAATATGCCCAATATGGTTTCTTTTATTTCCACCTACCACCCACCAGCCTCTATCGATACTCATCCCTCTTTCCCTGCAACCTAGGCTCATTTACCCATCATTCCCCGCCTCAATACGTTACACTAATCATCAACCAGCCCCATCCTAACATCTCACCTCCTATAGTGGCTATCTCCCCTCTACATTCTATCTGGCTTGAGGGTCTTGACCTGAAATGTTAACCAACTTTCTGCTTCCAGATTCTGCTTGATTTGCTGAATTCCTCCACAATGTTTTTTTTTGCTCCTCCAAATTCCAGCATCTACAGTCTACTTTTCATCAATGCCCATTAACATCCACTGCTCGTGCAGTTATCTATGGATGTGCGTCCTATTCTCTGGCATACATCAACTTTAAATTGGACCAAATAATTATGTCTTGATACCTATGCCACCATCCCAGTTGCCTTACATGACATGGTGTATGAACAGTTTATAATCAAGTTATAAATTTGATCACGTACTTTATATGCTTTGCTCAAGGTCAAGTTACATTCACATTTATAAGCGAGCAAGATGTCTGTCCAAGTACATTAAATATACACCAGCTCAGGTCTTTTCTCCCTTCGCCTCCTGACCTATTGAATGTTTCCAACAGTTTATGCTTTTATCTATGCGATAGCCACAAGTTAATTATCCACTTGGAAACCCAATTCCATCCTTTCATACCCAATTTCTATTACCAGAAAATACAATTTCAGAATTTGTCAGAAAAGGAATGAAGTTTACAATTTCTGAATCAGCTCCCAGCTGCAAACAAATAAAGGCAAGTTTCAAATGTTTAAAATTGCCCTTCTGTTACACATACAAATTAAGAAACATAGATGGCGGGAGATTACTCATTAACATTGAGTATCCCTTTGTACATGAACTTGGCCATTAGAGAATAGCAACCTGCTTGTGGCAATCAGCAAAGTAATAAAATCCTTCATAGAAACTCATATACCATTTATATGCTAAACTAACTACAAGTATTTTTAAACAGTCAGGGCGTACTAAGGGGAGGAGTGATAGGAAATTAAAGAAAATACATTTTAGGGAAAGAATGGTTACACAGTATTCTTACTATCATTTTCAGGACGTTTATAAGTACTTGATAACGGTCGCAGAAATCACGCAAAACACATTAAGTGGTCAAAAAGAGAAATTAGGTAATAAGGACGAGATTAAGGGGTAGCGGACTGGGGCATGGTGAGCCAGGGAGGTGGAGCGGAGGGGTTTAACAGGCTGGCCTGAAGAGAGTTGGGGGAATATAAAGGGCCTGTCTCACTTGGCGATTTTGCCGGCGTCATATCAGTGTTGCCAAAAGATTTAGAAAATTTCAAAATCTAGCGGCGATAAAAAAAAGTTGCGACACTTGAAAAAACACCGTGCGTCATACGTCATCACGCAGATTATTTTTCGGTGACCTGATATGTCAGACAAGGATGCCGGGAGTCACCGAAAAAAATTGCCAAGTGGGACAGGCCCTTAACAGGCAGAAATGCAACTAACTGTGGGGTTAAGAGGCTGTCACATATCAAACTGTGGGGGTTTAAGTCTGTGATGCGGCAAGCTGGGGGTGGGGAGGGGGGCGCGCAAGCTGGGGCGAGTTTCTAATGTTTCTGCCTGTGTAAGGAGCTCGTGATGCAGAGCTGGAGCAATAATAATCTGTGATGCAGCTCACTGGGGAGGGGGCGGTGGGACCTTGAAGCAGCAAGGTGGGTGGAATAAGAGGCTGGGATGTGGCAAAGTGGGGATAGGGAGGGTGGAAATAGGGCAAGTGTAATTGGGAAGGGCAAGTGGATGAAGTATTCGTAGATGAGTCTATTGGAACAGCCGACCACTGTTCTATTAGGATTAAGGTTGTTATGAATATAGACAGGGTGGGCCCACGAATTAAAATTCTAAATTGGGGCAAGGCCAATTTTGAAGGCATTAGACAGGAACTTGAAGGAAAAGGAACATCAGGAAAGTGGAATATATTTAAAGGTGTGCCGATAAGAGTCCTGGACATGCATGTCCCTGTTAGAGTGAAGGCAGGTGGGTGTAGGAAAGCTTGGATGATGAGAAGAAATTGAGGCTCTGGTCAAGAGTAAGGATAAGGCATGGGGAACGTATAAGCAGCTGGGATCAAGTGTACCCTTGGATGAGTTTTGGGAATTGAGGAACAAGCTAAAAAAAGAAATCAGGAGGACACAAAGGGGCCAGGTAGCTCTGGCAGATAATATCAAGGATAATCCAAAGAGATTTTGAGTACATAAAGGGAAAAAAGGTAACCAGAGAGAGGATGGGACCCCTCAGGAATCAAAGTGGTCAACTCTGTGTGGAGCCATAAGAGATGGGCACAATTCTCAATGAGTATTTCTCTTCTGTTTTTACTGTGGAGAAAGACCCGAGGAGCAGGGAATTTGGGGCAGTCAATGGTAGTGTCGAGAGCGGTCTGTATTATGGTGGAAGCGGTGCTGAAGGTAGATAAATCTCGCGGGACATCAAGTATATCCGAGGATATTGTAGAAATGAAATTGCAAAAGCCCTGGCTGAGATTTATGAGTTGTCATTATATACAGGTAAGGTGGCAGAAGCCAATGAGGGTGGCAAATGTTGTGCCTCTATTTAAGACAATAGACAATAGGTGGAGGAGTAGGCCATTCAGCCCTTTGAGCAAGCACCGCCATTCAATGTGATCATGGCTGATCATCACCAATCAGTACCCCGTTCCTGCCTTCTCCCCATATCCCCTGACTCCGCTATCTTTAAGAGCCCTATCTAGCTCTTTCTTGAAAGTATCCAGAGAACCAGCCTCCACCCCCCTCTGAGGCAGAGGATTCCACAGACTCACAACTCTCTGTGTGAAAAAGTTTCCTCATCCCCGTTCTTATAGCGCTTTCTCACGGGGCGACTTCACGCAAGAGTTAACCAGAGTTGAACATTGTGGGAACCCCGTGCGATAACCGTACGGCATTCGTGGACCACCGTGGCGCTAACGGCAGGTACTCGTGTAACTTGGTGACTCGGGAGAAAATTCAAGCAAGTTTGAATTTCTCCAAGAGTGACTTGTACACTTGTGGTTGAAGATTGCAACATTATATGCACGTAGTGGCCAGTGCGATATCCGTATTAACTCTTGCGTGTACCGTGGGAACTCCTGCGAACGGTGAACCCAGAAGCTGGACAGAGGGGACAGAAGGTGAGTAATCTGGAATGAACATGCTGCTAGGCTGGGATCATTCTCTGCGAGATGATCTTAATGCGGGAGACAAGTGTAGGAGAGATGTACTGACTGTGTGGGCAGAACTTTGGAAGTGATTGCCCACCATTCTCAAAAGCCGCCGTGTCTCCCTGTCCCTCCAACTCCAGAGGAATCCGCGCCCCCTCATCCGCAACCCGGCTTCCTCTGGAGTTGGAGCGGGGCTGGGCTAGAGTTGCTGCTGGCTGTGAGTCTCTGGGATCTCCGTGCTTGCAGTCGGTGTCCCGTTGGTCCTAACGTCTCCGGCCACCCCCCTGGACTGGAGCTGAGACTGTGAACTGTACCGCCCTTGCCCGCTCCCTCTGCAACTGCAAACAACCCCACAGTTCCCAGTCTCAGCTCCTGTACAGGGGGGGGCCGGAGACGTCACAGCCCGAGCTGCGCCCCCTCATCCGTAACCCCAAGAACAAGACGTACCTTGCACACCATTAGCTTCTGTCCCTACGGGGAGCGTGTTCCTCTGGAGTTGGAACGGGGCTGCGCTGCTGCTGGCTGTGGGTCTCTGGGATCTCAGTGCTTGCAGTGGGCCTGGGGGTCGATGTCCCGTTGGTCCTGACGTCTCCGGTGACTGGCACTGACCTGCTGGCATCGCCGACGTGAAGACAGTGCAAAGCCCCCGCGCCGGTGCAATGGGCGGGGAGCTGAAGAGGGGAGGGAAGGGGTCACACACATGGCCGGGAAGCAGAGGGGTGTAGGTGGGGTGAAACTGAAGGGAGCAACAATCTGCTGCTGCCTGCCCGCTGAGTTAAAAAGTTCCCACGCAAGACTCACGATACACTGTATATCGTGACCGTGGGAACTTTTTAACTCAGCGGGCAGGCAGCAGCAGATTGTCAATTATTAACCCTCCCGCGCAATTACCTTCTCTTTTATGAATGGGGATTCACAATGTTCATTCAAGATTTAACGGGAAAGCTCGGGAGACGGACAAGTCGGGTCGACAGATGGCACAATGGGCTAAGTGTTCGGCTGGCAACCGGAAGGAAGCCGGTTCGAATCCCGCTTGGAGTGCATACTGTCGTTGTGTCCTTGGGCAAGACACTTCACCCACCTTTGCCTGTGTGTGAATGTGTGTGAGTGATTGGTGGTGGTCGAAGGGGCCGTAGGCGCAGATTGGCAGCCACGCTTCCGTCAGTCTGCCCCAGGGCAGCTGTGGCTACAGAAGTAGCTTACCACCACCGAGTGTGACTGAGGAGTGAATGAATAATGCAATGTAAAGCGCCTTGAGTATTAGAAAGGCGCTATATAAATCCCATCCATTATTATTATTATTAAGTCACTCGCACAAATAACAGAAATGCCAAGTACCCGTGGGAACTCTTTATCTACCCCCCGTTATATCGTGTGATATCGTGCTAGGCCACGACCACTTCACTCTGGTTACATCTTGCGTCAAGTCGCCCCATGAGAAAGCGCTTTAAATTGCTTACCCCTTATTCTTAAACTGTGGCTCATGGTTCTGGACTCCCCCAATATCTGGAACATGTTTCCTGCCTCTAGCGTGTCCAAACCCTTAATAATCTTATACGTTTCAACAAGGTACCCTCTCATCCTTCTAAACTCCAGAGTATACAAGACCAGCCGCTCCATTCTCTCATTATATGACATTCCCTCCATTCCAGGAAATAGCCATGTAAACCTACGCTGCACTCCCTCAATAGCAAGAATGTCCTTCCTCAAATTAGGGGACCAAAACTGCACACAATACTCCAGATGTGGTCTCACTAGGGCCCTGTACAACTGCAGAAGGACCGCTATGCTCCTATACTCAACTCCTCGTTATGAAGGCCAACATGCCATTCGCTTTCTTCACTGCCTGCTGTACCTGCATGCTTACTTTCATTGACTGATGAACAAGGACCCCCACGTCCCATTGTACTTCCCCTTTTCCCAACTTGACGCCATTTAGACAATAATCTGCCTTCCTGTTTTTGCTACCAGTGGATAACCTCACATTTATCCACATTAAACTGCATCTGCCATGCATCTGCCCACTCACCCAACCTGTCCAAGTCACCCTGCATTCTCACAGCATCCTCCTCACAGTTCACACTGTCACCCAGCTTTGTGTCATCTGCAAATTTGCTAATCTTACTTTGAATCCCTTCATCTAAATCATCGATGTATATTGTAGATAGCTGCGGTCCCAGCACCGAGCCTTACGGTACCCTACTAGTCACTGCCTGCCATTCTGAAAGACAGGCTGCAGGGAAAAGCCTCGGAACTACAGGTCAGTATTAGGGATAATAAGCACGGTTTTATACGTGGGAGATCGCATCTCACAAATTTGATTGAGTTTTTTGAAGATGTGACCAAAAAGGTTGATAAGGATAGTGCTGTAGACTTCTATATAGATTTCAGCAAGATATTTGACAAAGTTCTGCATGGTAGACTGCTGTGGAAGGTTAGATTGCATGGGATCCAAGGAGATAGCTGACTGGCTTCATAAAGGAAGCCGAGGATGATGGTGGATGAAGCCTGCTGGGATGAAGTCTGCCGGACAGAGAACGTGCAACAGATTGCAATGGTGAGCTGGGGGTGATGGGGGCAGTCTGGAATGAAGTCAGCTGGGGTGGGAGGGTGCAACGGGCACTAATGGTGAGCTGGGGGCGGTGGGGGAACAGTCGGATGAAGTCTGCTGGGGTGGGAAGGTGCAACAGGCTAGAATGAATGGTGGGCTGGGTGTGGTGGGGTAACAGACAGGTGAAGTCTGCTGGAGTGGGAGAGTGCAAAAGGCTGGAATTAAATCTGCTGGGGGGGGGGGGGGGGGGGGGGGTGTAACAGTCTGGAATGGTGAGCTGGGGTTACAGACGAATTAAGTCTGCTGGGTGGGAGGTGCAACAGGCTGGACTGAAGTCTGCTGGGTGAGGGAGGGCGGGGTGCAGGAGGCTGGAATGAAGTCTGTTGGGTGAAAGGGGGGGGGGGGGAGAGGAAGGGGTGCAACAGGCTGGACTGAAGTCTGCTGGAGAAACGGGTGTAACAGCCTGGAACGGTGAGCTGGGTACAGATGAATGATGTCTGCTGTGGGGGGTGGGGAAGGAGGGGGGAGGGAGTGCAACAGGCTGGAGTTACGTCTGCTGGGTAGGGAAGGGGGGGGGGTAGTGGTGTGTAAGGTTGGAATGAAGTCTGCTGGAGGGGGAAAGTGCAACAGGTTGCAATGGTGAGCTGGGGGTGCAACAGGCTGGAATGAAGTTGGTAGGGGGGGGGGGGGGGGGGGGGGGGGGGTAACAGGCGGGGTTGATGACCCGTGGAAGAAGGGCCGGCCTAGGCACAGACGTCCGGGGTTTCCATGCCATCCACCACTGACAGCTCGGCTCACGAACAGCAGCGGGGCCGCGGGCCACATACATACATACCTACATCAGCTACTACTACTACTACTATTTTTGCTGCTACCACTAATGCCGCCGCCGAGCTACTCCTTTTTTTTTTTTCTCTTGCCCTCAGGTACCGACTGACAACCACCGGCCCGCGCTTTACCTCCACGCCGCATCTCGCGAGGGCTTGCCGTTGGAGGGCGGGCGCGCGCGCGCTGCTGGCCGGTTGCCGGGGCGACGGGGGCCGCGCGGGGACCCGCGGCCGTTGGCGTGGCGCGCGCTGCTGGCCGGTTGCCGGGGCGACGGGGGCCGCGCGGCCATTTCACGTGGCGCGCGCGCGCTGCTATGGCCCGTTGCCGGGGCGACGGGGACCCGCGGCCGTTGGAGGGCGCGCGCTGCTGGCCCGTTGCCGGGGCGACGGGGGCCGCGCGGGGACCCGCGCCAGTTGGCGTGGCGCGAGCGCGCGAGGGCGGGCGGGCGGGGGAAGAGTCCAGGGACAGGTGTTGCATCTCCAGCGGTTGCAGGTGAAAGGCACCTAGCCTACTTACCTGGCTGGGGAAGGTGTGGTTTGCAGGGTGGGAAGGGACGAGCTGACCAGGGAGTTGCGGAGGGAACCGACTCTGCGGGAAGGGGTGGAGATGGGGAAGATGTGGCCGGCGGTGGGTTCCCGTTGGAGGTGACGAAAATGTCAGAGGATTGGATAGAGTGGACGTGGAGAGGATGTTTCCACCAGTGGGAGAGTCTAGGACTAGAGGCCACAGCAGCAGAATTAAACGACGTTCACACGTTCACAAGTTATAGGAGTAGAATTAGGCCATCCAGTCCACTCCGCCATTCAATCATGGCTGATCTCTGCCATTGGGGAAGTCCAGAACAAGGGGTCGCAGTCTAAGAATAAGGGGGATGTCTTTTAGGATCGAGATGAGAAAAGCATTTTTCACACAGAGAGTGGTGAATCTGTGGAACTCAAGTGGAGAGAAGGCAAGTACAGGATACTGAGTTGGATCAGCCATGAGCATATTGAATGGCGGTGCAGGCTCGAAGGGCTGAATGGCCTACTCCTGCACCTATTTTTTTCTATGTAATCCCATTTTCCTGCTTTCTCCCCATAACCCTTGACACCTGTTCTAATCAAGACGTCCTTTTAGGAAGGAGATGAGGAGAAATTTCATTTGTCAGACGGTGGTGAATCTGTGGAATTCTTTCCCGCAGAAGGCTGTGGAGGCAAAGTCAGTGGACATATTTAAGGCAGAGATAGATTCGTGATTAGTATGGGTGTCAGAGGTTATGGGGAGAAGGCAGGAGAACGGAGTTAGGAGGGTGGCGGAGTGGACAATGGGCCGAATGGCCTAATTCTACACCTATCATTTATGATCTTATGATGATTATATGCTATATGTGACGGCTGATGGGGTGAAAGGTGAGCACTAGGGGGACTCTGTCCCTGTTGCGACTTGGGGAAGGGGGAGCAAGAAGAGAGTTGTGGGGTACCGAGGACACACGTGTGAGGGCTTCCTCTATGATGGAAGAGGGGAACCCCCGTTCCTTAAAGAATGAGGACATCTCGGATATCCTGGTATGGAACACCGCATCTTGGGTGCAGATGCGGCGTAGACGGAGGAATTGGGAGTAGGGGATGGAGTCTTTGCACGAAGTAGGGTGGGACGAAGTTTTGTCTAGTTAGTTTTAGGAGTAAGTGAGTTTATAATAGACGTCATTCGATCGTCTCCTGTGATGGAGATGGTGAGATCAACAAAGGGGAGGGAGGTATCGGAGATGGTCCAAGTGAATTTGAGTGCAGGATGGAAATTGGCGGTGAAGTTAATGAAGTCCATGAGTTCTGCATTGGTGCAGGCGGTAGCACCGATGCAGTAAATCAAAGCAGACGATGATAAGGAAATGTAGGAGTGGTTCATTGTTAGCTGAAGGTGACGAGGCATACGATCAGTAAAATTAATCAGGTGGGCAGTGAAATTAGTCAGTGACCTAGGGTGGGGGAGGGGGAGAGAGAGAGAGAGAGAGGGAGAGGGAAAGCAAGGAAAACTAAAAGGGAGAGAAATCAATATTAATATCGCTGCGTTGTAAGCTGCCCAAGTGAAATATGAGGTGCTGTTCATCCAATTTGTGTTGGGGCTCTTCTCTGTCAGTGGAGGAAGCC